>NW_026267353.1:464511-465683 GCF_000697945.3 Frankliniella occidentalis | reverse complement strand
CTCTCTCTCTCTCTCTCTCTCTCTCTCTCTCTCTCAAAAGCAGAACTTTACGTTTGCTAGGGGTGTCGTTCGTTACCTGAAATGAGAACCCGATCGTATCGATCGAGACGACGTGCTTCCGGGCGTAGTTCTGCAGGGTGCCGGTGAGAAAGGCTTGCGGGAAGAAGAAGCCCGAGATCCAGAACGCTGGGGGTATGCCCTGCGCAACCCACGTTTGGAGGAATCCGATCCTGGCCCGTAGGTCCGCTATCCAGGCGCCTGAAATTATTTACACGCGCATCTGAGCAGGCGAGGCCGCGGGTATACAGCTGATGTGTACACACTCTCGGCCCACAGAGGCAGCCTCCGGCTCACCCAGCGGCTTGAGGCTCGGATACGCTTTGGCGGCCCACAGCTGGGGCACGGCGTTGGCGGCCAGGGAGTCGGCCACGGCCTCCAGGGCGGCCGACATCACCACGAGGCCGCGCACGGCGCGCATCAGGTCCTCGAGCGACTGGATCACGGTCGCGAGCAGCTTGTTGAAGCGCGTCACCTCCTGCACCAGCACCGTGTTGAAGGACTCCTCGTACGTGACAGGATACCTACGGACACGGGGGACGGAGGTTAGGTGAGCAGAGGAGCCATCCTAAGCGGATAAACAAAATTTTCTTCTAACGACATGGTCGGCGCAGTTTCCCGAAGGTCAGATTTTGTACCGCAGCATGGTCCTACCCTCGATCTTCCTAAATGAACTTAGAAACGCAGTAAGAAACGCGCCGCTCTTCAGTTTTATTCAATCCATCAGCCCGCAACTAATCGGAAACCTCGGGAACAAATTGGGGCGGGAAGAGTTAAGAGTGGGGCTGGGAAGAGAGAAAAAAGAGGTAGGGGAGGCGACCCCCACCCCCACCGCCCACCACACACAAAAAAAGGAAAGCACTGTGAATAGAGGATTTTGCGTAAAGTTGTGCGACTGGTGTGGGGGAGCTGTCACCCGTTCACGCTAACTACCATGTTATTGATGCCGAGCTCGAGGCCATCGCTTTTCGCTTCGAAATTCGCAAAATGGCGCATCTCCACTCGTATTATTTCATACTGCCACACAAAAAGTACCAAGCCGTATTTTCATCCAGCACTCTCATCTGGTGTTACTGTGGGGGTAGACTGCTGAAAGGGGAAGGGGACCCGGGGGG
>NW_026267353.1:462812-464421 GCF_000697945.3 Frankliniella occidentalis | reverse complement strand
CAAGCCGGAGAAAAATAAATTACTCCAGCAGTGTGGGGAGGGGGGGGGAGGCCAGGGCTGGGATGGAAAAGCGGAAATACGGCACAAACAAGCCGGAGAAAAATAAATTACTCCAGCAGTGTGTGCAGGGAGCGGAACAGCCGCCTCGTATGAACGCAACAGACGTTCGCTCACACGTTTGGAAACGAGTCTGCAATCTGTTTTCTAGCAAAGAGCGGCAGAGTTCGGGCGGGTGAGGCCAGGTAAGCCTTCACTCAAATACTTTAGGACGAACGGTTTGAACTAAAGAAAAGAGCGAGGAAAAGGTAAAAGACGGTCTTGGGGACTGTTTAAAAAAGACTGGAGTGGTGGGGGTTGGTGTTGAGATGGTGTGCGAGAAGGGGGGGGGGGCAGCATCCCAGAGCGGCATAACTAAGCCAGGCAGGTCGCAGGTGGGCAGGTGGGCCGCCCCGGCCCCCGGCCCAACATCACTCACTGCTAGACACATACAAACACGTCCTGCCGAGATCCACTTAGCTTGTGCGAGGGGCCGAGGCGTATAATTCCTGCGAAACTTTGGCCAACTTTGGCTCTCGGTCGGGGATCTTGGGTAAAAGCCGGATCTCACCCTTCCCTTTCACTGAACGAGGGACCGATGCCATGATCGATTCTTTCTGCAGCTTTGCTCTTATAACGCCCGGCGAGGGTTGCTCTGCTGGACAGAGTTTCTTTTGCCCGCGACCCCATCTAAAACAGCATGGGGTGGGCAAAATTTTTAGTCCATTACCGCGTAAATGAAAACACTAGCCCCCTCCCCCCTCCCACCCCCTCCGTCTTTGCCACCCCGAGGACCGTTGGTTAAAGAGAAGGTGGTGCCGTCTGACATTTGAAGTAGTTAGCACCGAGGGATCAGAGGAAGCCAGGAGAGTACTTGTCGGGGGCGGCAGTGTGAGTAGGCGGGCCGGGCGACGGAGCGCGAAACGTCGCCCAGTAACACAGGACGCTCCCCAAGCTCCCATGAAGTGCTCCCAAGGCTCCGTAGGCCGACTTGCCCGAGGAGCTCATGACCCCGCCTCCGCACGACCCCACAGGTCAAAGGTCAAGCCGTGCGCTATGCTCACTTGGCCATGATGGGCTTGACGTCCATGGGCCGGGGGATCTGCTTGAGCAGGGCGGCGGCCGCCTCCATGGTGGCCTCCTCGCGTCGCGCGCCGCCCCCGCCGCCGCCCCCGGCCCCCGCCGACCGCGGCTGCAGCGACTGCAGCGCCCCCAGCCCCGCGTACGCCGTGTTCTGGGCGCACGAGATGTCCGCGTTGGGGTGCAGGCCGAACAGCTGCGGCGCGTCGTTGATGGGGAGCGCGCGCACGTAGGTCTGGTAGTCCGGGAGCATCGCGCCGTCCTCCAGCTGAGGACGAACAAAATGGGGGGGTTTTAATTCAGCGCGTGGCTCTCGGCTCGCTCGACGAGGAGTCACCGCCTATATTATGCTTCATAATAAAATCGAGAACACATTTTTTTTCCTGACCGACGGAAACTCATATGTTCTGTGTAAATTCCATTCGTTCTACACACACCACGATGACAACAATTTTTTTGCTGCGAGGACCAATAACACAGCCACCCAGCCCCC
>NW_026267353.1:452443-454052 GCF_000697945.3 Frankliniella occidentalis | reverse complement strand
CTGGGGCGGGCCGGGGGCAAGCCGGGGCCGGCCTGCGGGGGCGCAGCGCGCGCGTGGCAGCTCGAGTAGATGGGGGAGACTGTAGGAGGACCCCTCTCTCCCTCTCCCTCTCCCCTTCCCACTCGCACCCAGGCCAGGCCCCCAGCGGGCAGAGGGCCGGCGAAGCGGCGGCGCGTGAACCGCGCGGGGCTTCCTGATGGCTCCCCGAGGGCAATCATCATGAGGCCCCTTACCGCCCCCAGCCCCCCACCCTCCCCCCTCGACGTTTAAACCCAGCCACTCGCCCTTACGCAAAGCCACGCCATCCACAGGACGACAACTCCCCTGTAAGCCCAGAGATTCCCTCCACTTGCTTGTAGTCGAGACAAAGTAAATACTATTAATTAACGTAGAACACCATTGACGTGGCGGCGAGAACCCTTGGAAAAAACAAGTATATCGAAATAACACTTTCATGTGTACTTTGGAAAGGGTATACATAAAGTAATGTGTAGAAGATAGGGACGGCCACACTTTGATAACACTTTTTGCATACGTTTTAAATACTTTTTGTATACTTTAAGTAAACTTTCAGTATACTTTTTGGACACTTTCGCTAGTCATATATATATATATTTGGGGACTTATTGATATGCATGAACTGTTCGACTTACCTTGTCGGCGAACGAAAAGAGTTCCTGAGCGGGGTCGGTGCCGGTGGACAGCACGAACACGAGCGGGATGGCGGCCGAGGCGTCCTTGAACATGGTCGCCACGTCCGTGGCCTGTGGCTCGACAAACCGCGGGCCGAGCATGCGGCTCAGCCAGTCCTGCAGCCCCTCAGTGAGCTTGTCCGGGCGCAGCGCGCGCAGCAGCAGCAGCCGCTGGAAGCCGTCTAGCCTAGACTGCCACGGTTCCGACAGCGGCTCCCTTGCGGCAGAAATGCGGAATAGCAGGTAGAACAAAAGGTCCCCGGCTTGTCGCTTTGTCATGTGAGGGAAGAGAAGGGTGCAAAGCGAGTCTCGGCAAAATTAGGAAAGTGTGTGTGTTCTCTGCCCGCTTTTCATCGCATTCCCTCAGCTATAGGATATACAGAAACTAAAGTTGACCTGGCACGAACGAAGCCCTCTGGAAGGAGGAACACTGGGCAAGGGGCAGGGTCAAACTTAACTTACCTGTGGGGCTGCGGCGAGTCGAAGATGGCCTTATAGCGGTCGATGTCCTTGGGCACGGACTCGGCGAACTCCCTAAGCCTCTCCAGCCTGCGCATGGCGAGCAGCTCCGCCCAGGCTCGCGCGGACAGCCAGGCGGGCGCCGGGTTGGCCTCGGCCTGAGCACAGCGAGGGAAATCCTTTACCGTCACGGCGCCACGCAGCGCGTGTGCTTCCGACGCGGAGGTTTTCGGCCGGCCCATGTATCACGTCAAAGGAACCTTCCCCACCGCCGCCCACCGCAGCGCCGCCGGGCGGCTTCGCGAATAGGAGCGCGCAGACCGTGCAGACACGGACAAGCTGGACGCGATCCGTGTACAAAGCAAGCCCACGCGAGTCCAACCACTTGCATGTTTTCTTAGTGGGACAGCGCACCCGCGCGAGAGAGACACGTAGACAGAGAGAGGAAGGGAGGGAGG
>NW_026267353.1:431059-448657 GCF_000697945.3 Frankliniella occidentalis | reverse complement strand
GGGGGGGGGGGCTGTAGCATATGGGTAAGAACCCCTTTGAAGCTGGGTGGGAAGGTAAGACCACATTCGAGTGTAGGGCGGAGGTCGAGAGGACTAGACCCAGAATCAACAACACACGCGCCCTGCCCCACGGCCACCACAATGTGTGTCGACGCCGTGACACAAGATTACGCTAGGTTGCCTATTCGCTCTCCCCGTAAGGCGCCATGGCCCCTGGCGTATGCAGACCCGCAACACTGTTGTGCCGCAGCCCTCACACGTAGGGTACACTCCCAAACGGATGTAGCCAGCACACATCAAGTTGGGCTACGAGGGCCACGTCCCGGTGCACCTGCACTGATCGCCACCGCAGGGCAACCCACTCGCATGTCTACATGGGGTACAGTGATCCTTTGCAAAGGGGGGACGCTACTAGGGCCGACCAGAAAGCTGATGTGGGCCGCATCGCTCGCTATTTTAAGCTGACGACGAGTGACAAACCGGGGCACGGGCATGGGCACACAGCTAAGGCTCTAACTGAAAGCAGAAAGCGGGCAAGACGCAAATTCTTACACTGGGCGCCGCTTGTCGCGGCTGGACTGACCCGCGCTGACGAGGATGTCCCCCAGCAGGGCCTCCTTGCCGCTCTCGAGCTCGCGCACCGTGGACACCCAGCGGCCCTGCTCCGAGGCCACGCCGCCCAGCAGGCGGCGGGCGCGGTCCATGCGGTCCTCGCACAGCTGCGCGCG
Organism: Frankliniella occidentalis; assembly: GCF_000697945.3. Lineage (NCBI taxonomy): Eukaryota > Metazoa > Arthropoda > Insecta > Thysanoptera > Thripidae > Frankliniella > Frankliniella occidentalis. The sequence continues at coordinate 447,929 of NW_026267353.1, read as the reverse complement.
CGCCTCCAGCTCGGCCTTCTCCTCCTCCGTCACGCGCAGCTCCTGCTGCAGCGCCTCCAGCCCCGCCATGATCTGGGCACAGAGAGTGGGAATGTTGCAAACTCGACGAGGACCCCCCTTAAATAATTGCGAAACGCGAATCCCCCCACCTCTGCCATCCGGTCTCGCGTGGCTTTGAGTGCCTGCTTTGTAATGTCGAGCTCCCTGTTGGCCTCGGCCAACTTCTCTTTCTTGGGCCTCACGTTCTGGTACACGAAGTAGAATTTGTAGATGGCGTGAGTCCACACGCACAGCGACCCGCACGCCTTGGACACCTGCCACGGAAAGGTAATGTAAATATAATTGCATGTATTCATACCAGAGCAGCATGAAAAAACACGGCCAATTAGCTGGAGAGCCCCAAGTGCAAAGCTCGCCCACATCAAAGGAAAGGTTGTTTTCCTTATTTTACTAAACGAGGAGAAAATCCCTTAATTGAAACAAAGCCAGCGTTTTAGGAGACGATTTTTAAATTACATAGACGGTCTCACAAATTTTCTCCGCAAGAGGATGCAAAGCCCACACCAATAGGTCAATTTTAAAAATTGTACCCACCTTGACGACAAAGTTTGGCTGAAACTGCGGATTCTCGATGTAGGGTTTCAGCTTCTTGACAATGTCCTCCGTCATGTTTTCCTTGTCGTAGGTGACAAGCGAATTAAGGAAGTGATCGGGATTGACGAGGAGCGCGGTGCCCGGCGTCCAGAAGTCGTTGACCTTCTCTCCAATTTTCTCGCCAGGGACCTAGGGGCAGGAGCGTGTTAGTTCAAAGGGCATAGGGATCAAATCGGGACGACGCACGCAGGGACCCGGGTGAGTTCAAACTAATTATCTCAGCCGCCAGTCAACAGTGGACTCCCCACGGAGAGCTAAAGGGGAAGAGGTGGGGGGGGGGAGGGGGAAGGTGCTACAGGTTGACGGTGGCTGGAAAAGAAGGTGGTGGTGGGGGGAAGGGGAGGGGTATTATTAAATTTCAAACTCGGTACTTGGTGACACAAGTTGTCTTCCAAGGGAATAGTTGGGAGATGCGATTGTTCATGCGTATGCGTACCATACGATGACGTAGGTGACGTCCCCTGCCATGCCCTACCGATGACCGTAATAAAAAGCAATCGCATACATAATTTGCAAAATGCAGGAACAGGTGTTTTTTTCTTTATATTTCTCATGATTTCAGTGCAAACAGGAACGACCAGCCTAACTGTCTAGGCCCCGCATGCTGACGTCTACGGTTACCATGAACTAAAACTGCTCGCCAACATTTATTTTAGCAGCCGGGGTCTCATAAAAAAAAAAGAGAAAAAAAGAAGATGTATGAAGCGCAACCGCTAAAGTCGCAACAGGAAGCTGAGCTAAGGGGGGAAGGAAGAAAAAAAGGGGGGGGAAGAAAGATGAAGGAGACTGACGCCTCTCGCCTTTCTCACTCATACGTCCGGAAGTACATCTCTCCTGCCGACACTCGGCTCGCCCTTCCCCTCCACTTTCATTTCTCTCACTCTGCTCGCCTTTATTTTCGCTGCGCTCAAACACGAGCGAGAAGTGCGCTTCCGTCATGGTTAAGTTTCTGGAGAGTGCGAGGGAGGTAAGTACAGAGTACGGAAAGGCGGACGGAGTTTGCAAGGCAAAGGCGCCCCAAAGTGTGGGGGCGAGTGGGCGCGTGGCCGCGTTAGACCGTCCCAAAAAAATGCTGTTTTCAAAAAGTGCTCGGGACACATTGCCGCAGTAAACGGACTGACTAGTAGATACTAAAACGATTTTTTTCCGATTTTTTGAGTTGAATTTAGAGGTCGCGCATGAATTTTTAACGTTTTTTAACACAAAAACTGCGATTGTGCGGGAATTGGCGAGTTGCAGCTTCCTCTGGACGGTCCCACACTGTTCTGATTCTGCATACTGTTTCCCTCTATCCCTCTCTCGCCCCTATCGCTTTGCGGGGGTCCGAACCGCATGCTTACTTCATTCTTATAGCCCTAAAGAGATTTATAATAACTCAAATTGCGTCTGTGAGGAGTACCTTATCTAGCAAACGAGCATTACACCAAAACAATAGAGTAATGTTCAATTCTTGCCGTCGAGGTCGGGGGATTGTTTGTGGGATTTTCACATATTTTATGGCATTTTTTTTTTTACTTTTGGTTTTAAACCTGTGTCAATTTAAATAGTCGATTGGGAATAAACTAAACTGTACATTATTCTAACTGTACTGTTCTTGCCTGCAGCAATGATGGTACACTGTTAAAAAATTGTTGTAAATTTAGAACACATTTGATGCAAAGTTTGATAGCAACAAATGTTGATAAAAACAAAACATGTTTTAATCCAACAACGTTCACAAAATTTTCTGAAACAATTTTTAATTTCAAAACAGTGGTCATTTACGTCTACCAGCACCGCAAGTTTGTAATAACACAATCTTGTTCGTTCTGTAACGATATATCTTGCTACTATCAAACATTCCAACGGTTTTGTTGTAATATTGCTGCAACATAGTGAAAAGTAGGAATCGTTGTTATGGACCACTACGGTCAAAATAGAAGGAACTTTGTCACATGACAATGAAAACGAATGGTAGTGTTTTTATAACAAGCTAGTCATCACTGAGAGTATGATAATTTGACAACCTTTTTTCAACTGTGCATGGCTCTGAACCACCGTTTCGGACTTTACTTTCTTCTCTTGGGGTATAATTTTACAGGGGTCAAAGGCTGTTAAGACACCCCGCAATGTGATAGGGGCAAGAGAGGGATAGAGGGGAACAGTGTGCGCCATCAGAATGATGAGGGAGCGTCCAGGGGAGGCTGCAACTCGCTAATTCCGGCAAAATCGCAGCTTTTGTGGTAAAAAACGTTAAAAATTCATGCGCGACCTCTAAATTTAACTCAAAAAATCGGAAAAAAATTGTTTTAGTATCTACTAGTCAGTCCGTTTACTGCGGCAATGTGTCCCGAGCACTTTTTGAAAACAGCATTTTTTTGGGACGGTCTAGGCCGCGTGGGCGCGTGATACTTACCCTATTCGGGGCAACGCCCATGGCGATGCAGATGGCCTCGATGACCAGGACGACGCCGGCAGGCGGTTTCTTGAGCGCGCGCACCTCGCTGATGTCGTTCTTGTTGAGCGCCTTCAGGCTCTTTTCCGCCTCCAGCAGCGCGGGCATCGCCTCGGCTACAAAAATAAATAAATAGAATTTTGGTCAGAAATTTCATTACCTTTCAACTTTTTCGGTGCATCTGGCGAATAAAGGGCCCCCTTAAAGCCAAGCAAGTGATTCCTAGTAACACATAAGTACACTACAGTCCACGTCGAAGACTCCACGACATTACGTTTTCCCATTATTTGTTTGTTAAACTTTCAGCCTCACTGTTTCCTTGCTCTGTCGCATTATTTAAACACGTGTTCGCACGCGCTGGGCCTCCAACATGAGCCTGGGTGAAACACGAGGACAGCGGCAGAGGCAAACACACCAGTGGCATAGCAATTTCATATCCATACGCAAGAGACAGCTCGTATTCGAAGAAAACTGTCTCGCACACTGTCTCCGTAATCGCACCCAGGTCGTCCTCGGCGTCCTGGGCGATGGCAGCGCACACGGCGCTCTTTTCACTCGCTGTCTTCTCCTCCCGCTCTGCCTCCTGTTTGGCGCGCTCCACCCGCCCCTGCGAACACCATATGCCACACATCAAAAAAACGTTTGAAAAAAAAAAAGGTTGCACGCGGACGAGCTGTAAAAGCTTCACAGATTAGCCTAACAGGTAATAACATTAGCTATACAGTTTGATTTACAGTACGCCTAATTTGTTTTTCCAGTATCAAGTAGTGCGAGTTGTAAACCTTCTCGCCGCACGGCATCGTCAAAAAAGACTAGACATTACAGTGAAGAGATCGGCGCCGCCCTTAAAATTTATAAATTTTAAGACTGATATTTTCGTGTCACCTTACAATTGACACTGAAATAATTACAGGTTTGAACTGTTATACAAACCAGTGTTAGATTGTAACATTATTATTGTCAACAGGTGGGGACCCACCGTGTCTGCGGCAATCTTGTCCAACATTACGATGGTCTCCTGCTGGGCTTTGAGCAGTGCAGGCCGCATAGCCGCCAGATCTTGCTGCAGTTCCGCCACCTCTTCGCCCGTTTTCTGTAGCTTGCCGAGACCTGGAAAGGAAACAAGAGGAAGAGGAGAGAGCAGCTGGTGATTAATTGTCGGCATCTTGTACTTTCTCTCTGGATCTAGGATTCTTTGTGAATCATCGATCCACACGGTCTTTTGATTGGAAATTCCGAGGAAAGGCGGGAGGGAGAAACCAGAGCAATCACTGCCTTCCTCTCGACAGCCTGGGACGCGCAACCTTTCTTTGGGCTCCTTGCTGTTCTCGCTCGGAGTCCGTCAGCGCGTGTTATTAGGGGTCGATAGGTAAGCAATTTTACGCCGCCGTAAGACCTTCGCCCTCCCATTTCACAACCAAACCGCTCTCTCGCTTCCCGTAATTCTTTATATTCAAAGCACGCTTCTCTTCTGTGTGAGATTGCCCCTCCACGCCCATGTTGATTAGGAGCCGGATCTGGCGGTCCGCATCGGATATACCGCTCTTGGGGTACAGGCCGTGCGATCAGGGGGTCGCGGTCGCGCACGTGCCTCACCACACACATGATGATTTGGGCATTGTCGTGCCACCACCAAACAATGTATCGTCGTCACTTTGGATGAATATGAAATCGATAAAATCACACGCGGACAGGCAATGTCACCCCCGGACCTCGACCATTTATTGTTATTAAAAAATACTGTCACACACAAACACACTCAGAAAACCGTTTTGCCCGCTGTCAATTCTTTGTTCGGCTGACAAATAGCTTTTCCGAGTGCACAAGCCGACATTGAAAAACATCAGAAGGCGGCATTACAACTTAACAGTGCAGCCTTTCGTTCGCAATTAAAAGGGAAGCTCCTACTGTCTGCCCACAGAGAAAGCAATAAGCGGCAGGGGACGCCATCCCATAAAGTGCGGCCCGAGCCTCCGTGCCGGGTCCCATCGGACAAGTGGCGCCCCAGGCAACGGCGATCCCATCGCGACAGGCACTGAAATCCGTTTTGGGATACTTTTATTGAATTTCTGCGATAACTGGCGTTTTGCGATTCCCACACTAAAGGGCATGATAACCCCCAAATTGTGATAAAAGTATGACATTATTTTGATAAAATCATCACAAAAACTGTAATAAAAAGTTATTAAATATTTTTGTGATGGCCTTATCCCAATAATCTGATACTTTTATCACTTTTTTGGGGTTATCATACCCTTTAGCGTGGGAATCGCAACACACCAGTTATCGCATTGTTTTTGGTTAAAAGCATCGCAAAATCAGCCTCAGTGGGGACGAACCTTTGCGGAGCCTGAGGATAGCCTGGTCCATCTCGGCTCGCTTCTTCACCAGCAGTTCCGAGTAGCTCGTCAGCAGCTCCAAGTAGGAGGTTGGGGTCACGTAGTAATGCCTCGACAGTTCCTGAAGACGAAATCGTTGAGTACTCACAACACGATGTGTAAGAAAGAATTGTTTTGGTTTAAATTAAATCTAATGAGTATAAGCAAGCTTGGGGCACGACCTCACAAAAGCAAGATCTCTACCGAGCGACGCTGGAGTGCTCTGGAAACTAAGGTGTGAGACAGTCTCACACGGAATGGTGTGAGACTGTATACCTCACACGAAAAGGGGTATGAGGCAAACGCCAAATTGTGAGAGACTCATTGTGCCTCAGCAAGTTGAGTGATACTTCCTCATACCAAATGGCGAGCCAAATGGTGTGAGGAACAGAGAGTCTCACACCATTTGTTGTGAGGAACAGAGTCTCACACCATTTAGTGTGAGGTATTTTGCCTCACACCATTTGGTGTGAGACTGACTCACACTTGAGTTTCCAGAGTGGCAACCCAGGCCCCTATTGGCCACGGCTACGCTGGCTGGACGCCACCCCGATCTCCCCCAGAGGGGAAGGGGGGGGGGGGGGGGGCGTTGCATTAGCTTGCCTCATAAGGTCCTGGGGAAACGCTCGGGAGAGACCTGGTCTTGAATTGCACGTGGGATCGCCCTCCAGCCCTACTCAAATTCACTTAGGCGACCCGGGCGAAATCAGCCTCGTTGACAGGCATCGAGGCACTTGAGTATGCAGGAGGATAGACCCCCAATGCCTGGCGAGGCAGTCTCAGAATAAGGTTTATTGGTTTTATTGGAATTGGCGTAAAGAATTGGATACACAGGAATAACCAATTTAACTGCAGGGCGAGACATTTAATCCAAACGCGAATGAAATTTTCTGATCTTATTGATGAATGGAAACATTGCACCCGACGCGTCACTAGTGCGCTGCCCTCGATTAGCTGCAGAAGCACCGCCACTACACGTACTTAATGAATGAGAAACTTTGCTGATTACCCGAACGAAGACCTCGCTGGCCGTCACCACGCTGGTGTGCATGTCCTGGCACACGGCCACCATTCCGTCGCGCACCGCACCCGACACCTCGATGCCGGGGATGTCGCTGAGGAAACGGGTCGCTACAGACTGGAGAAACAATTCAGCACCGTCGTCAGAAAAAAACATCGCAAGTCGACAAGAGAAAAAAAACAAGACGGTAAGAGAATATTCGATAGGGAGTAAAAGAGGAATATCTTCAGAAAATGAATGAGGCACTTCCTGGTATTAACGGGACAAAGAAGAGAGGTGGGCGAGACGTACCTTAAGAGCAGAGGCGGGCCACGTGCTGAACCAGTCAATTGTGCAGCAGTTAACCAATGCTGGGAACATCCGCAGCCGTGCCCTGAACACATCTCCGATTGGGCTAGAGAAAAGTAAGAAATTGTAGAAACTAGTCATTGAACTCACAATCGATTCATTGTAATTCAGATAAAAGCATTTGTTAGTGCCAGACATTTTTTACAAATTCTGATGTACGAAACTATCACTGGTAAATTAAAAAACGCAGTTGTACGTTGCCAGTTCTCGCGCTTTGAAGAACAGTAAGTCGATAGAGAAGTGTCGAACAAATTTCGAAATTTAATTGATTTGAGTTCCGTGTAAATTGGCAAATTTCATGAAAGGAATTCATTGTAAAATAATCAACGCAAATTTGTCATGGTATTAAGATTTCTCATATGTTTTCAAAGCCTTCAAGATAAAGTATAGACTAGTCGCTAATAATACCTCATCGTAATGATGCAATGCAAGTTGGACTTGACCGTCCGCTGGAAGGCTGAGAACATGTTGGAACGCGTGGCTTGCAGGCCCTGCTCCGTCACCACGCCTCGCATCAACTGATAAATCTTGTCCAACTCTTCGGCCTCGTAGATGTTTGGCACGTCACCCGAGCTGAGCACACTGTTGATGTCCTCCAGGAAAGATTCTGATTTTATCTGGAGAGGGGTTGAAGAAGCTTAGGGGGCGTTATGCCAGTAGCTTATGAAAGCTCCGTTTGCTCCGTTGAGCACTGAATGTCGAGTCACTCGAGTCATTTTTGCGACATTTTTGGTTGCAAATGTCACTCATTTTGAGTTATTTCCGCGAACATCGCTCTATTAGTGGACAGTCTTGCACGAGACGTCCCCTCTCCCACTGCGGTCCTCAGTAAAAGGCGCCTGTTGAGGATTCAGAAGCAACACAGTACGCAGGCATACCCAGCGGGCTTGCCTACTCAATCGGTGACAGGCGCCCGCCGCTCACGCAATAACTACGAGACAAGTACCCAACAAATCATAGAGAAATACGTTGTTATGTATTATACAGGGTCTCACACTTTATAGAAAATGACGCCGAGAAATTCACAACTTCTATTGCACGACAACGAAAGGCCCCACGAGGCCTTTCAGAATCAGTAGAATCTGCGGTGTACAGTAGCAGCGTAGGCGCAAACACAGCAAAATATGGACCGGGATGGTATATAAGGAGGGCAGGCGGTGGGCGAGGGCCGCGGAACGGTGCAAGCCAAGTTACTCATGGAGCCCGGCAAAGAGCGAGCTATGCGAGCCTACCCCGACCCTCTCTCATCTGTCCAGGAAGGGGCCTAGCTCGCATAGCTCGCTCCTTGAAGGGCTCTTGGCTACTCGCAGCCGGCCATGATCCCCCGCGCGGCGCGCCCCGCCCGGTCCATGTTTTGCGTGATTGCGCGTGTTTTCACCGCCACTACCCCGCAGATTCTACAGACTCCGTGCCTCAGTGCAACCTCGGTTTTCGTGAAAATAAAGTTGTGAGTCTTTCAGCGTTATTTTCTGTAAAGTGCGATTGCCGTTGGTCGCCGAGGTCCCAAATTTCGCTCACCGTACCTCGATAACACCTTTCCGTAGGGGTGGGATGATGGGCCACCGTATATACTATTGCATACGGGCCTTCGCATGCGCCTTGGTTCCAGCCTCCACTCCCCCCCCCCCTTCCTCCTTGCGCCACCTGACCTGAGGAGGGTTTATCCAAGGCTGCAGCCACCGCATACGTACCTGAGTGTCAGAGAAGAGGAACACCGTCTCCTTCATGTACAGCCCGGCTTTGAGCAGCAGATGCTTCAGGTCCTCGCGCCACTCGGGCAGCCCGTAGGCTCGGCTCAGCACAACTTGGAAGCACGTCAAGTCCAAGGCGAAGGCGGCGAGCCGTGTCAGGCTTTGCCGTCCTACGAAGCCATCCGTCAAGTGTCGGCAAAGAGGCATTGAAAACCGCAGGGCATGGGGGCTTTGGGATCGAGTATCAAGTGAGTATCAAGTGAGTCGATGATGAGATGCGGGGAGATTACGCATCCCACCCCGAAGAAAGGTCAGCAGCCAAGGCCGAGAGCAGGCAGGACCGTGGTGTAGCAAAAAACCGAGGGACAACTAACTCCGAAATTTCGCGCACTTGTGAGACTCTAATAGTGAATATCACTGAATAATTACTGAACATCACCTGAAGGTATTAATTCCCTCGCGAACCGTAAGAAGTTACTGCCCCCTCGCAAAAAACGGCCATGGTCGTGCTGCAGCACGCGTCTAAATAGGACAGCGTTGGTGTTTACAGGTTTTACCCCTCTCTTTCCGCCTTTGTAACGCAATTGAGCTCGCCCTACCTATGCAAAACAGTTTACCGTGAAACTAGTTCTTCACATTGAACACTTACCCGAGCCGCCCATGCCGAGCAGGAGCGCGTTGCCTTGCGGCTGTCGCAGGATGCGGGCGATGCGACACACGTGCTGCACGGCGTCCGTGAACAGCACCAGCCTCATGGGCGCAATGCTCTGCGAGTTGTATTCGTCCAGCAGCTCCACCAGCACGCTAGACAGCTAGAGCAGAGCGAGAGGGGCCTCACTGACCACCACTATTTTTGGTGCTTTTATTGTTCAAATTAAGTTGGAGTTGGCGATGAACGTGATCATGCGTTGGGTATGCTGGCTTTGTAAATAATTGAGTTTCCCCCCGGGCAGCTCGGGTAGGCAGGTGCACGGGCCGATCACTGATTAGGTCCGCCATACATACATCATGAGGCCCAGTGGGCCCTGTTCACCTCGCATTTCGATCCAATTAGAGCACAGTCTGAAGCGGGCCGTACGTCGTACCTCCGTCACCGGAGGAGAACCCTTACCTGACTATTCCTAGTAAAGGCTCACCCTGTCCACGTCCGTGATTCTGTCATACTCCCGTTCCGGATTGGACAGTTCACCAAAGTACAGTGGGTCCTCGCCGACGGGATCCTGGTTGAAGCGCGTCCGCATCACGGCCCGCAGTCGCTCGCTGAACCACGCCCTGTCCTTGTCGTCCACCAGCCTGTCCTGCACAGTGCACGTCGATGTAAGGTGAATTTATTACTGCCGCAGGATGCCCAACAAGTCGGTTGGATCCAGCTCCGTACCTGATAGACGCGGAGGTTTTCGTGGTACCAGAGCACCAGCAGCTGATCAAGCGAGGCGACGTTCTTCGGGTCGGCCATGAGCACTCCCTGGAACACCTTGCTGAGGTCGCGCAGGTTGAACGTGTAGTGCGTCTTGGTCGGGGTGGGCAGCAGCTCCCGGAGCACCACGTCGTAGACGTCCAGACTGGCGCGCACCAGGCGCTCCTCCTCGTCAGCCAGGGTCTGGGTGCGCGACAGCCACCAGCGGGTGATGGTACCGAAGATGGTCATCTGCAGGCAAATTTCGATATGGCTACTCGCGTTTCTGACCCCAAAATAGCCCTTGAGTTTTAGCGGGAGTACACACCTTGCTGTCTTCTTGCAACTCCGTAAAGGACAAGTAGTGGAAGTGGCGCATTACCCGGGGAGTGACAGGGTTGCGACCACCGCCTGGCGGACCCATCGCCACAATCAGGTTGACGTCGACGATCTGCCGGAACTCGCCCACGGCCTTTCGATCATACCAGCCTGCGAAAAGTGAAAAAAAAAGGCAAACAATTTAAACAAGCGACATGACATGCGACACATTCCAAAGCAATAATTGCTCGTTTGGTGTCATCTTTCTTCATGGGGATACCTTGAAAGTCGAGCCATTGGCGAATTAGCTCGATGGGGGGCTGCGCGCCGTACACCTCCAGGGCTGGCATGTTGAAGTCGTCGATAAACAAGAGTTGTCTTTTGTTGGGAGGCGGCCCGAACACCCCTTTCCTTCGCCGATCTAACTTGGCGTCTATCACGTCCTGTGGGCGTGATTTCAGCCAATCTATCATATCCGTCCAGAGTCAGTCGGGCGCGCCTTTTCCGGCGACACAAGCCACGCTTCACGTGTCACACATTGGCTGGCCGGCTCTCCGAGGAAAATTAGACGCGCCAACACACCTGAGTCTGCTTGGCGGAAGTGCGCGCCGAGAAGCAGAGGAAGTCGGCGATGTACTTGTCGGGCAGCCCTCGGTCGAGCTTGGCCACCACCGTGAGGGTCTTGCCCGTGCCCGTAGGCCCCACGCACGCCACATTGTGCCCCTGCGTCACTAGCAGCCCCAGCATGGCGGCGCTGCGCCGCGTGTCGAGAGTCGGCACCTCGATGTCTACGAGGACCGGAGGAAAGAAGGCCGAGTATAGAAGCACCCCCAAACTATTCCATTCAGCAGAATCGATTGGTGGATTACCCGAATAGCGGATCTCCTTGGGTATGACAAAGGGCTCCTCGCCCTGCATCCAGTGCACCCAGTGCGGGGCGGCGGGCTCGCCGTCGTCCGTCGCGTCCTGGAAGCCGCCGTCGTGGAGTCGGTAGTCGTAGACGAGGCCCTGGGCGGGGAAGGCCGGGCGCGCTGCGCGCCGCTCCATGGTGCCCCGCACCCACTGGGAGAACCTCTCCCGGGAGGCGTCGTCGCAAGTCGCGCCCACCGACCACACCACGGCGAACACCACCCACGGCACGAGCAGCTCGGCTGGAACCAGACAGAGTGGCGTGACTCACATCCTGGGCGAAAAGCGCTAATGAAAGAGTATACACAAAAACATGGAGCAAAGCATGCATCTGAAATAAAAACAGGGCACCACTTTGTGAGCGGAGAGTGGAGCAACGCCGTCCGCAGGGCGCTCACAACCAGGAAAACGTCCGAGGGAGTAGCAATTTGCGTAGAAGCGTCTGCGCACGCTTGCACACCGATGAATGTATTTGATAATTATCAATACTTTTTGTAATTAATAATTCAAAAATAAGCGCTTTACCCCATCAGTAATGAGTATCGTAAATTAACGATGGCCGGTTTTCGCTCGCTTGTCGAAGAATTCCAAGTCAATACATATCGTTAAAAGTATGTTAAGATAAGAACTTTATTAAATTTATTTTTGGAAATGTGCCCGAATATTTGACAATTAATATACAAAGTGCATTACCTGCCTCCCTCTCCTCCACCACACACACATTGTTCCTCTCTCGCGCAGCAGAGCCCCCCCCCCCTCGTTAGGGTTCGAAAACGGAATGTGGACAGACATGACAAAGCTTTCGGATTGGAGAAGTGAAGTGGCCGCACGCCACACAATCAGGGCCTTTCGTAAAGAGGTCGTGGTGGTTTCATTTTCTCTTAATAAAGATCGTGCTTTATTGTTCGGGAAAGTGGACCTGCCTAAACCACGTACAACGTATTCAGCTCTTGGCCCAGCAAAACGTAGTGTGGATCGAGGGCTTGAATAACCCTTTTGCTGGACGAAACATATTTGCTAGTTGTACTCTTTTCCTTTTTTCTATTTAATTTGGGGGTGTTCAGAAACTCACGCAAAAGGGCGAGGAACGGCGCAGCAGGGGGCGGCCTGGGACCCCGGAGGGGTGCGAGGCGCGCATCCAGCAGGCGCAGGCAGCCCTGCACGATGCAGATGTCCGACGACTCGAGGTACTCGTCGACGGCTAGCTCGCCGCGCAGAGCCGTCACACCACCCACGAGGTAGTCGGCGAGGACCGCGCGCAGGTCCGATTCTAGGGAGGGAAGCGCGTCCAGCCCGTGCTGCGGCAAAGAAACTTGAGATTCACTACGCTTCCTTGCCCACGGATGAGCCTTTTGTCCGATAGTCAGCGCTCCATTTTCTCCTTCTCTTGTTATTTTTTTTTTTTGTTAATTACCAAGCAGACGCTTTTCAAAGAAAATTTATGTGGGCGTCGGTCTGCTAATGAAGCACTCCGTCCGGGACGTGCCAGACGAGACGCAGTCGCTCACCTGGGGCAGCGTCAGGAGCCAGCTGTCCAGGAAGGGAGCGAGGCCCAACACGCTCGGCTCCAGGTACACCATCCCGCAGCGCGACACGGTGGCAGGGCTGGCCACGGCCAGATCGGCCACCTCGAACATCATGGTCATGTGCTCGCTGAGCTTGATGATCTCGCCGCTCGTCAGGCACAGCTTCTTGTTGTCGTCCAGGACCGTGTTCATGTTCTCGATCCACACGGCGTCGACGGGGCCGTCGAACACGTACCACCGTTTGTCCGCGTCCGTCTGCGCCGCGCCCACGCGCACCAGCGACGGCAGGATGCCGTCCGTCCTTGAGGGGGAAAGGAAAACACTTTTTCATGCGGTGTCAACAAACGGCAGCGGCACTGTTTCCACGAGGGGGCTCGGCTGTAACCGATTTCCCAGACCGCCCCATGGGGGCGAAGTGGAGCGAGTGCGTACCACTCGTGCGTGACGGCGTCGAACTCGCCGTACAGCTGCCCCATGGTAATGGACTTGGGGTTCATGACGAAAGCGTGCACAGGCGTGAAAGGAGATCCGCTGGGAGACTGCTTGCCGGCCACCTGCGTCATGGCGGCCCGCAGGACCTCGTAGCACTGCAACACCGGGAAGAGTGCTTTTTGCAATCACGCCATGGAGGGTCCATAGGCCGTGGGGTCGGGCATGGGACGCGGGTCGGGTCGGGCAAGAACGGGACGACCAGGAGCACGCGGCGCCGTTAGCATCACGTCCAGGGCGGTATATGAGGGACCGGGAGAGGCGAGGCCAGGGCGAAGGGCTTTCGGAGCTGCACCGACCTCCCCCCTACCCCCTGTAATGGTTTCAGAGGGTCTCAGCGGCTCACTGGACCACTGGACTTAGGCCAATTGCTCGGACAACTTAATCTGAATTGCGAGAGAGCGAAATGGCGAAATGACTAGGCCCACCGGGAGAGGCCAGGGGCCACGGCCTGTGTTATATATTAATGAGGAAACGTGTTGAAAAAGTTTACGGTGCTTTCTTGAAAAAACTTCTGGAGCGCTCCTCGCGCCCAACTCCGCGAACCGAGACTTCTATATGGACAAGAGGCCCAATAAAAAGGGGGCGTAGCTAACTGTAACACAGCCCTCCGCGAAATATATCATGGATGGAAGTTTATCGTCATTTGGAGACTCTGACACTAAACTTCCGAAAAATTAAAAAGAGAAGGTAGCGATGTGCGCAGCCCTTTTAAAACTTTACATCAGAAACACATAGCAACAAAAAATGAAAATGGTAAAACCGGGGGAACGTGGACTCCTGCACGACTGATCATACTCACAGGAAAATGCGAACTCATAGCACCGTGGTGAAAAGCGACAAGGGATAGAAAGTGTCACCAGGGAAAGTGAAATATACCACTAAGCATCCGCATCCGTATCGGAAGAGGCCCGCGACGCGGGAGGTACGCCGCCGCGCCGGCCCAGTGGGGGCCAGTGGGAGGGGGGAGGGCTGTTGGTGGGGCTAGCGTAGCCGTGGCGGCAGTCTCGCCGGGAACATGCTACAGAGCGGACGAGGGGGCTAAGCAGCTCACTCCGACACTTTCGTCGAAACGGACGCACTGCAGCCCCTCAGCCCGCCTTCTCTCGCTCGCGTGAACTTTGAGCCCGCGTCTCGCTGGGACGACATGCCCTAACCCTACCGTGAAGGTCCGCGCGCGAGTGCCTCAGACGGATAGTGAGCAGGAAAGAGAAAGAGTGAGTGGCACCATTTACCACACACCGGATTAACGCACATGCATGTAAGTACTACCGGTCGAACATTCTTCTAACATCAGAGAAATGCTACGTGCACATGATCCCAGACGATGACGAAGACAGGCCATCACTGCACTGCAAAAATTAATAACGGCAATAGCAAACTGACGGTTAGACCCGTTAATTGTAATCCGGTGGTTTCCGTTTATTAAAATGGCGCTAAGTATAGACCGACCGTACCTCCGTTTGAGCGCTACAGAGTCGTAAAACGATTCTTCCGTACTGCTTTCTGTGGATACGGTGAAGCCGTTTAAGGGCTCCGTATTAAAAAGTCAGTGCACCGAAAACATTTCAGTGAGGTGTCGTTCTCGAAATGAGTGAGGCAATTTTGCCTCGCTCAATCAAAGCGATAACTATAACGCTCACCCTATTTGAGTCATGTGCATCGAATTCTCTCTCTGAAGGAGTACGATTTCCCTGACCTCGCCCAATTGCTTTGGGGAACCCCACTCTCATAAGTGAGGACCGCAGATTATGACTCAAATTGAGCCAGAGTCAGATATCTCGCTCGTGAGAGAGCGAAATTATTTGTGTCACTGATATGGAGTACAAGACCTACTCTCATGTCACTGATCTCGATCTCGCTCTTCTGAGAGTGAGATGTCTGACTAGCATTTTCAGTGTGGGCACGGTCTCTCCGTACTCTATGCTCCGTAGCATATTTCAGTTTGGAGGGTACGGTGCACAGTAGCTGGTACCGTGTCCGTCTCTCATTTCTTACAGTATGTAAAATTTATTCCTTCGTAAAGTTTAGGAGAAGGTTTTCAACGACGAATCCAAATGGTAAATTTGTATATTTTTCATAGGAAAAATGAATCAACTAGGTCAGGGTTATTACAAATTCTACATTTTTAATTTAACTGACCATTCCATTACTTTTTCCTGACCGAAATCTCGATTTTTACTGACTTTCCAGGCAAAAGAAAAGGCAAAATTTCGAGAAACAGGATAAAAATTCATAACTTTTTTTTGCGAATTGTTAGTAACAATTTGTTACACATTTGATGACAAAGGAGCAGTCGACGGGAGAAATTTTACTTACTGCGTCCTCAGTTTTCCTGACCTTCTCTGACTTTGACTTTCACGGACTGTAATAACCCTGTAAGTTGTCTTTGTGAAGCCAGTCGTACATTTACGGTTGAGTTTGTAAAACATCGCGATAAATGTATTCGTTATTTTTTGGCCATGCGTTCGTGCGAAACCAACGTTTCGTCGCGCGTTTCGTCTCGGACAAAATTGTTGTAGTACACGTAAATTAATGCACAAAAGTGTTCGAATCTATGCGGAAAGCAGTGCAGATAACTTGATCACCTTTGTCCAAGTAAGATACAAATTTATTAGGTGTGATGTATACCTTTCCGAATTAGCAACCGCGTGGATGGAAATACAATTTCACTTTAAAATCAAATTGACTTTTAAAAATGTACGATTTTCTTTTTGATTATTTTAGTGCAAGTCATTTGGTGCACACTTTCTTCAACCTGTCTGCTGCTATATGGCACAAAATATACTGTCCTCTTTTTCAGTGCGGCTGCGCATCTTTAGGATTGAATACGCCAGCAAAGCGTGACCACATAGTGATCACGCCACACTGAGCGTGTTAGAATATCTAATATGAGAAATGTCAATTTTCACGCGTACAATTTTGCAAATTTTTATTCAGTATCACCATAAAGGCCTGGTATGTCTACATTAAAGAGACATGGCCATGTGTGCACTGAATACGCAAGAGTGTGCAATGTCGCACGCTTGCAGGTGTGTGAATGTACACTTAAGATAGTAGTAGTAAAATTTACAAAAGCGTCTGGAATTTTTCGTTAAATTTACAAACGTGTGAATTTTTTCTCGAAATTTACACTCTTGTGCCCTCATGTGTATGAATACGTTTCAACCAAATATTCGACATTCTACGCTTCGGTACCTAATTTCTTTAATGCAAACATACCAACCATGCCTACTTTCATAAGTAGACAATGAACCATTTGAGGTGACAGGAAACCATCTGCCCTTTACGATGAAAAAACAAAGATGCTGTATTTATTACATAACAGGGTAACAGGGTGTTAGTACTCTTTAAGAGGCACGAACGAAGGGCCTTTAAAAGTTCGCCTTTTGTTTTTCCACACTCTTAAATTCTTACAAAGAAAATTCTTGTATTACAAAGAATTTTGTGCGCAACCGTAATACAAAGACAAATTTTCTTTGTAATACAAAGAAAACTTTTGTGTAATACGAGGAAATTTCTAGTGATACAAGGACATTTTCTGTATATTACGGTTGCACAGAATTCTTTGGATTATACGAACAAGATTTAGAGTGCAGTGTATGTAAATAACCTAAAGGCCTGCTGTAGAGCAGGCTCGGTATAGGGACCGGCTGACAGAGGGGGGGGGGGCGATGCACTGTGGGTTGCCTACACACAAGATTTT
>NW_026267353.1:421806-430451 GCF_000697945.3 Frankliniella occidentalis | reverse complement strand
GGGGGGGCTCTAAAGTGGCCCAGGCCTCGGCAAACGCTAAACGATTGAGGTAAACTGGGATAAGTCCGCAAAACCAGTGCGGGCTCATCCCACGCCACGCGGCTCCAGCTTTGGCTGTGAGGGCCTCTTCAATTAACGAGATGAGTCCTCGGCTGCTCTTGACATCTCTTTGCCTGATATCCGACTAGCAGACAGCGGCTGGGTTGGGGTAAAGAGAAAGGGAAGGGGTGGTAAGAAGGGGTGACAGATTCAAGGCAATTAAGCCCGGTGCCTCTCGCGCCCCCCCTCAACCCCGGCCTGCTGCGCAGGACCTGCCCGTGGCGCTGCTCCGAGCGCTGGGCGGCCCCGTCGGGGAGGCCCCGCTGGACAACACGCGGCTCCGTGGGCCGCTGGGCCCCACCTACGGCTCGCCCTCGCAGGGCCCGCAGGGGGGTGCGCCGCACGGCGACCGCTTCGGACAGGCCTTCGGCCAGGGCTTCAGCCACCGGCTCGGGGGCGCCCTGGGCACCGCCTTGGGCTCCGCCCTGGGCTCGGCGCCGGCCTCCAACGCGTCGGTGCTGGTGCCCGGCGTCACCTTCCCCGTCAGCGTGGCGCACCACTTTCCCGGCCAGCAGACGCACTGGCACGACCTCTACGACACGATCATTGGCCACCGGCCCCGCGACGCCTCGCCCACCGCCTCGCAGCCCGAGTGCTGCTACTTCTTCCAGGACGTGGTCGAGTTCCTGCACCAGTACTACGTGCCCGTCATGATCGTCATGGGCCTGGTGGGCAACCTGCTGTCGTGCGTGGTCTTCCTCAACACGCACCTGCGCCTGCGCTCCTCGTCCTACTACCTGGCCGCCCTGGCGACGGCTGACTTCGGCTACCTAGCCGTGCTCGTGCTCGTCTGGCTGAACAGCGTGCACGGTGTGCAGGTGAGTGCACTAAGGATGAGAAAATGAACCCTCACACACACCACAAAAAGCGATTACAAAGCAACATTTCAACAGATAATTTTAAAAATATTTGACCAAAATATATTTTAAAAAGTAAATAATTCCGAAGGTAACGGTTTTAGTCAACGTTTTTTCAATAAGACTTTTAAGATTTCTGGGAGTCCCGCTTCTATTGTAGCTGGTGCCTCTTTATATAGACCAGGACGCCATAGCTGACGCGCACAGCGGGCGACAGCGGGTCGCTGTATTGTCCGTCGCGTTCCTTTATGGCATCTTCCCTATTGCCTTCTATTTCCCTGCTTCTTAACTCTCGGGGCAGCTGTTACTACCCGCCAAAGTAGGGAAACCATATTTTTGGAACAAAAGAAGAGTGCAAGAGGAAGGAGATTTCAACATAATGGTTGCCACGAGGCCGTCGTTACTTGCGCAGGTTTTCAACAAGGAGGGGTGGTGCCAGATCGTGACGTACGTGTCATCCGTGTGCGCCTTTCTCTCCGTGTGGCTCATAGTGGCCTTCACGGTGGAACGCTTCATCGCCGTGCAGTACCCGCTGCACCGGCCGCACATGTGCACCGTGGCCAGGGCCAAAGCCATCGTGGCGTGCATCGCCGTGTTCGCTTTGGTCGCCCACATCTACACCCTCAAGACGCGGGGAATGGTGCGCGACAAGGCAAGTTACACGGCAGCTGCAAGCCATTAAACATTTTTAGTTTAATGCGCAGTTTGTAAGAGTGACCCCCCCCCCCCCCCTCCCCGTCTTAAAATATAATTCATAACGGATTGCTGTAATTCGAAAACATTTGAGAAGAGTGCCAAATAAGCTTCATCTTTGAAACTGGGAGGGTGTCAGACAAAAGCAGCACTAGCCGCAGTGGACGTCTCCCTGGTCGGGGCAGGTGGCCCCGCCCCTTGTAGGTGGTGCTGGCGGCCACCGACCCCTCTTGACCTGCCAATAAGAAAAACGAAGTGGGGTGCGACGCCGTATTTGCCGACTTGTGCAACCCAGCCCATAAGCAAACTGACCACAAGCCCGAGGATCGGGGTGTCAGAGGGGAAAGGGTGAAGGGTGAAAGGGGCTCACTCTTTGTTCCGTGGGGTAGGCATGCAGTGTAACCGAAGGCCATTATGTCATTCGACTTAAGAGCCACCAATACCGGAACTGTAATTCTACGAAAATGTTCATTAGTACTAAAAATACTTGACAACATAAAAATTAGAAGTTACTAGGTAATTTTCAATCAAAAAGTTTAGAGTATGTTCTTTTACAGAGCCTCTTCAACAAGTAGCCGCGCGCCACCCACGCAACACACCAACCGCAAAATTTGTTTTCAGGACGGTTACGAATCGTGCGACCTCCTGGAACAGCACCAGGGCATGATGCGGGTCATCAACCTGGTGGACGCCATCATCACCCTCGTGGTGCCCATCATCCTCATCATTGTGATGAACACCATGATCACGCGCAATCTGGTGCTGTTTGGGAGGCGATTCAAGCAAGCGCCGCCGGGGATATCTGCCGCCGACCCGACCAGCTGGACAGACCCACAATTGGGTCGAGAGGTAGGCAAACAGTCGACACGGGAGACGAGACCCGGGGGCCGAGGTATTGGTTTTTAATCACAGTCAAACAGTGTGCCGCCCGGTTTAACGCCGGGTGAGGAGAACACACAAACGAGGCAAAGAGCTACTGGACAACTGGCTTTGCAGAGATAGGGAGACGAGGGGGAGGAGGGGGAGGGGGTATCGGAGAATCAGGGTAATTTGCAGCGTTCTCAGATCCTCGGACCACGACAAAGCCAGACACTGAGACAGAAGGCTCAGGTGCCCGCAACCAGAGTTTCCTGTTGGGTGGGAATGCAGAAAGCACCCGACAAGAGGCTCAAGAAGCGCCTGGCGGGAAAAGGTAGGGACGAAATGAAAAAGAAAAAGACCTTTATGAAGTTTTTGCGGCGCCATCAACGAAAATCGATTTGTGGATGCACACACCCACCCTCGCGCGACGCGCCCGCGCCCGACAAAGATCACACTGGACTGAGCATGGACTGAGTAAAAACCCAGGGTACAGCGCGCCCCAGTTGTCATGGTTTGGGACTTGGTGGAGTCTGCTCTTGGTCTACTTGTTTTAGCAGGGGAGACAAGATAACACAGGGTATTCTGTACACGTAGCGTATGGGGCAACCACAGCGTAAGTTTGGCTGGAGCAGTTTAAAAGTCCGTGATGGTTTGCTCATCTAACATTTAGCTACAGCAGATTGGAGTTTGTTTGGTTTTGTTTTTCTTGTAGCCGCAATAGTTGTGAGAGCCAAACGCAAAGAAAATAGTTCCGTTGTTTAAAAGTCAGGGGCCCGCAACATAAAAAAAGTGTAATGTAGGCTAAACTAACCGAAAATATTTTCAGAACAACTTTGTATGTTTCCGAACAACTGTGTTGTTTCCAAACAACTTTGTAGATTTTAAACAGTAATACAGTAAACCAAAATGTATTTTCTTTGACAACTTTATATTTCTACAGTGGAGAGGTGCGGAAGAATAAGCTCATTAAATTATTTTAGGGGACTGAAAAAAAAAGCACTGTGGCCATGACATACGACAGGTTGCCATGATAGGAGAGTCTGAGGCGAAGTAACTGAGTCTGCCCCGGTCCAACCTCATTAGGGTCATTGTTGTTCCCAAAAGTTAGGGACGCCCCGCCCGACACGAAGCAATGCGCCGCACATGTTTTTGTGTGCAGAGTTGCGAAAGCAGCAGCAGCAGTGGCACCAACCGCCGCATCAGCACCTCGGTCCACGCGCCCTTTGTCAGGGCGCCGAAGGACAACCGACCGGCGGCGGCCGGACACGGCCAGCACGCCAAAGGGGCGACAGCGAAGGGGCTGCCGTCGGTCAAGGTCCACGAGGCGCTCGCCCCTCCCACCCAGGAAACCAACATCCTGCCGACCAGCGAGCTCCCCGACATCGCCCTCGGGCAGCCCCCGGGCCCCGGGCCCGGCACCAGCCCGGGCGCCGGCCGCGGCTCGGCTCTCAGTCCGGGGCACCGCCCACAGTACAGCAGCCCGGGGCTCGTGCGCACCAAGCAGCAGCCGATACGTGAGTAGCGTGGGTAGCCTGAGGACACGTCCCCTCAGCAGACGGGAGCACCACAAAACAATGACTGGCCAGGGGGGGAAACTGCGCCGCGCATCTCGGGGGAGAGGGAGCTCTGCGTTATATCGTTGCGTTTTCTTCTGTTCCCAGAAATTTCGACGGGGAGAACTCTCGTTTCGACGAGGACCCAGCAAAGCATCACAAAAATGCTCCTCCTCATCAGCTCCGTTTTTATAGTCCTCAACCTACCGAGGTGAGTCGCGGGAGACGTGCGAAACACCCCCCCCCCCCCCCCCTCCAAACTGAAAATTGCTTACGAACTAAATGCTTTACAACGTTACGGACAATGTTCATTCTTTGTATTGCAAAGACATTGTTTATATTGCAAAGCAATTGTTTGTAAGGCTACAGCCTTCTATAGGAGGTTCTTACGAACAATCGGTTTGCATTACGATCTATTTGTCGTGTCGTGCCGCCAGCCACGTGCTGCGCGTGTACGCGTCCATCGCCGACCTCACGGGCTCCAGCGTGAGCACCGCCGAGCCACGCGCCGAGCACCCCGCGCTGTGGTTCGGCCAGCAGCTCGCCATGCTGCTGTACTACACCAACTTCTCCATCAACTTCCTCCTCTACTCCATGTGCGGCATCACGTTCCGCCGCTGCCTGTGGCAGCTGGTGCGCGGCACCGCCAAGTACTTCGGCTGCGGCTGCGGCTTGTGGTGGTCGGACTGCCAGTTCAGGTGAGTCGCGCGCACACACGACGAGGGGTCGCCCGGGGAGAGTACGGGAGCTCGGCGCCTGCGAAACTCGGGCTATGCTGTCCCGCAATACACGCATGCACTGCAGGCAAGATGTTGCCTACCTACCAGGCGCTACGACGGCGTGCTTAGAATTTACTTGGCGGGTCCGTAACGGACGAATGACAGACGTTCTGAACGCACGGGTCTAAAGTGAAAAGGGCGTAAGTCCTAGGACTTCACATTGGACTTACGACCTTTTCACTTCTTACCTAACCATAGTGAACAGCGCAAGCTAATTCCACGTCACCGCCCCGTCCTAGCCAAAGTCGTCTGGGACACACGAGACGCAGACGATAGTATTCGTTACGTTCCTAAACTTCTGATGGAAGCCGCCACCGCCGGTTTATTACCCCATTTACACGGACTTATATTATACGCCCTTTTCACTTTTTACCTAACCAGTTAACAGCGCAAGCTAATTCCACGTCACCTCCCCGTCCTAGCCAATGTCGTCTGGGACACGAGACGCAGACGACATTATTCGTTGCGTTCCTAAACTTCTGATGGCAGCCGCCGCCAGTTTATTACCCCATTTACAAGCCGCACTGTGACGCCTCCGTACTGGCGGGCCGCGTACGTACGGCACATGCTCGGGGCGACACCTGACAGCGTGACGGGCAGACCCCGCGGCGCCGCGAGCTTTGTAATTAGAGAGCAACGCGAGAGCGGCGTCGCATTAACGACACCTGGTCGATGTACGCACGAGGCTCACGCGCGCGACAATTTCTTCTCGAGGCCACACACCTCCCCTCATCCACCACACGTGGCCTTTACCATCCGCCGGGCACCACGCGCACTGTTAAGGTGGATACAAAGTTCTATAAAAGCGAGCGCGATTCTCACGCAAGGCGTGATTTTCACGCCCCAGCGAGATGAACGTTGGTTCCTGATTGGCTGCGTGAAGCTTACGGAGCGTGAAAATGATGCCTGGCGTGAGAATCACGCTTGCGTTTCATGAACTCTGTCCACATTAAAGAAAAGTTTGTCTTCAAAATTAGAACAACATGGCTATTGTGTGTCTTACTTTTTTTGTTTACAACCATGCATTTACATAATTGATATACTCCGCCATGACTACACAGTTGTGAAAAAATTAGCCATTATATTCTCATTTTAAGACGATTTTTTTTTTTCACAGTACGACACGGTCCAACTTGGCACTTGTGAGGTTAGGGGATCGTTGTCGAAGCTAATCGTCCACAGAGCAGACCAACACAAATTCCAAGAACAGGAGCGATTCTCCAAGAGCAAATTAAAGCAGCTCTGTGTTGTGTTGGGCGCAGCCGTCTCCACTCCACGGTGCACCGCTCTGAGGCCTCCCTTGTTCTAGGTAGTGGTGCGCTCGCGCGGGTCGGGGCCTGTGGCGCAAGCAGACGCGCCGGGGCCACGGAGGCGCCGCCTCGACATCCGCGCGAGGGGAGGAGATCGCCATGCACGCGATCTGAGACGCTGTCCGAGGCGCCCGAGCTGGCGCACCACGAGGTGGCGCTGTGCGCGCTGTGCGGCGACCACCCCTGCAACGTCTCGCAGGCCGCCCTCGCCCGCGCCGCCCAGCAGAGCCAGCACAGTCAGCTCGGCGAACTGCTCCTCGGCGTGGCCACTGAGGCCCTCGGCGAGGGCTCGGGCGCCAGCACGCCGACGTCCGTCTGACCAAGGACCCCAGCAATGGAAGGGGAGAGCCGCGCCAGCACGCAGCATAGTCCGTGCAGGTGGCGGGAACAGTAGTCCACTCTAACTTATTTTTATTTTTATTATTCCATTTAATCTACGTATATATTTTATAAAGTGGATAAAAGTGGTGAAATACGTAGTGGAGAATGTAGAAACAGATTGTAACTTTGTGTATTTGTGTAAACGTAAAAGCCAAGAGCAAAGTGTGATAGTCGGATCTAAGTTTAGTAAGACAGGGAGATAAAGAAGACTGCAAAAGAGATGAAAATAGGCAAGTCGCACAAATATTTCTTGTAAGATGCTGATGCTATCAACGGAAAAAATATTATTTGTTAACCTGATACACCATACCAGACAAATTTTCGCTCCTTGAACTGTACGTAAAATTTTAAACATTAACGCAGAGGCAGCAAAAACTCTATACGGCCTGGCAGGATGTCCCATAAGCCCCATGCTTCCTGTTATATTTTTTTAAAATACTGTAGCGCATACAGTGAGGTGTCCGGGTATGCCAACCGTCACGCCTTATGATGCCGAGCGAGCATAGGCAACTACCCACCTATAGGCCTGAATGCGGTGCACTCAGTAACCCCCCCCCCCCCCAAGTGCGGGGCCTGAGACACCCTACTGTATATCAGTCATTTTAACGCTGAATCGACAGTTTTTTTCTCCTCTTTGTCAAGGCGCAAGCACGCATCCTAACTGATTTAGGTATCGTGAAACCTAAGGTTTGTTCCTAGATTAGGCCTATCACCGGCTTTCCTCCTCAGACACTCCTGTATTGGTGTATGTTTTGCTTTTCGGAAAATGTGAAGTGAACGTGAAGCCCAAAATCTGTGGAACAATTAAGAATGCTGTGATTGTGAATTTGTATCAATCTGCGTTGGGATCCAGCCTAAGTAGGTCTTACTTGAAACAAATGGATTTTCAACGGCGACGGAGCACACAGTGCACGGGGCTGTTTGTATACGAACTTTGCAAACGCACATCCATTTTTACTCGTTCTTTACCTCCCACAACCTATTCTTGGGAGATAGAGAACGAGTATTGTGCTCAGTATGGTGTAATTTAGACCCCACTTTCAGCGAAAAAATAGTAATGCATACAGCTATGATAGTGTAACCGTAATGTTGCAGTTGCAAACTAAACATTACTATAATTTTATTGAAAAACATTGAAAACATCAACACCAACACAACACCAAAAGCGCATGCGCGGATACGCCATCTATCTCTGCCAGCGGCAGATTGATGTAAACCGCGCATGCGTGGCTAACAACAATGAGTATGATTTTCCTTTGCGATTTAGGTAAAATTTCAATTGGCGTTTTTTCGAAAATAACTGTTATCGAAAATAACCTAATATTGATTCAGATGTAAAAAATACCATTTACCATTTCTGATAGTGTTCAGAATTTAATCTTGCAACAAGTCATATGCACTAATAAAACATAAATTACACCATACTTAAAGGTAAAGAACGAGTTTGTCCCCATTGTATCAAATTAACTTAATCCATTCTGTTTCCTTTTGTTTAACCTAAATTATCTTTCGTAAATCTACGGTATAAAACAAGAAAACCTGTATGACACAAGTAAATTTTTTCGGAAAAATGAATAAAAGAACGTGTTTGAAATAATATGCCGTCGTTATCATTAGCCACCCATCCTCACGAAAACAAACTAGGTATGGCGCGCCATTCAAAGCGTAATTCACCGCAATTCATTTCAAACTGCGTTGCTCTCACTTATAGAGCGGCAAGATAATTTGCGCAGCCCAACAAATAATGTGTGCGATACGCGCCTGTCTTGCATTCAAAATACATAAGGACAGTTGTCGTTACTTCTATGCACAGTACTGTGTTAGATACAAACTTTTAACTAACAGTAACAAGCTAGTAACAATGCTGTATCTGAGCTCAGTCTCAGTTATGTGCACAGAAGCTAGTTACAAGAGTGTACGTACACAGCCAGTGACGCACGAGAGGACACATAGGACCCGAGACAAACGGCATGTCGTGTCGTATAGGTCAAAGGAGAGCCGTCCAACAGACAAAGTGAACGGCTAGAGCAAATAACAAGAAGAGGAACCACCATTTGGAGAGATGAGATGGGAAAGTGGTGTGAGAGGGGGGAGGGGGAGTCGTGACAGGGG
>NW_026267353.1:419512-421756 GCF_000697945.3 Frankliniella occidentalis | reverse complement strand
GGGGGCGATCATACCGCTCCTGCTCTAAAGACATTCTTAATTTTTCTGTTACTAATTTTAAAATACGTCCTCTTAAGTTCACAACATTTAAATTGGCGTAATTGAATTCTACGGATTTTTAAAGAGAACGGAATGCTTTTCATACTGCTAGAGTTTAAGCCCAAGTTGCATCATTCTTAAATCGATGGCCGAAAACCAATTTTTATCTTCTTTTGAAGAGAGTAGGTCTGCCCTACTCTGCATGCATGCGTTGCTAAGGTTGCGGACGGAAGACCGCCTTGGGTGAGACAAGAATCAGGAGGGCAGGAGCTGGGGACCGCTCTATTTGCATAACCCTCTCCTTAAACGCGAGCATTCTGAGACTCAAAGCTATGACTCGTGTCGTGACGATATGAGATTTGGGGTCCAGGGGCTCACGTACGCCGTCCTGGTAGGCAACTCATCCTCTAACCGAATAATGCAGATGAGCTGGGCGCGTTTGAAGAATCCGTTCTTACTGATGGCTCAATTCAAGAGCTTCAACATAAACTAGATGTTTTGACCACCACACCCAGAAAAATGGATAGCCCTAGCAACCATCGTACAACCAGGGACAACCATAAAAATATGGTTAAGCCGACAGTCTTATTCCACCAGCATTGACAATGGTTAGGCTGTTTTCCATTGTCGGCGGGCGCAGCCATAGGATTGTTGCCACAACCATATTTTTATGGTTGTCCCTGGCTTACCATACGATGGTTGCTACAGCTATCCATTTTTCTAGGTGCAGGGAAAATCAAAATATGCTTACGATATTGCCACTTTTTAGTGAAAGAGGAAAATGTCCCTTCCACCCTCACCCCTTTTCTATGCTCCCGCCGTGATGCAGCGTGTTTTTTGTCTCTGCTCTACTTCTAACCCGGTTAAGGCATCGTCATTTTCGGCAAATGTGTTTGTGTGCCGTACTTATTTTTAACTCTTTTCAAAAGAAACTGAATGTCTTTAAGCGAAAAATAGTTTTAGTTTGTTAGTGATTCTTGCGTTCAATGACCCAATGGACCTGGTTTTCGTAACCTCAAAGGACGATAAGCAAAGAGTGTACCGTAAAATAATTCTGAAACAATGTCCGTGTTCTTTTATTGGTTGTTTCTATATGCTGACATTTTAGTCCCCCCTACACTGGAAAAACAAATATGACATTTGCCACATGTTCATGCCTCTCGGGAGTGGCCTTTTCTTGATGCATTCTACCCTCCATGAAAAAGGATAATGGCATCACATTGAGAGTGCATCAGGAAACGTTTTCACGGTAAAAAGAATGTCTTGAAATTCGAGGCAATTACTTGGATCGACTTGGATTCCAAGGTCGGGTCGAAAATTTCAAGTTTGGCCCTTGAAATTCCTGACTGTCTTGAAGCCCACAGCTTCCGAGAGAAATCCATGGAATTTTCGTATGGTATACAAGGGTTTCCCTTAAAGTATCCAGATCGTGCTTCAAGGAAAACCCTTGCATACCAGACGGTCTGGGATTTCAAGGGCCAATCTTGAAATTATCCACCTGACCCTGGAAATCCAAGAAATTGCCTCGGATGACACACTTCAAACTGTTGAGATGTCGCGTCTTCTACAAACACCACCTTTGGCCGTGAAAGCCGCCGTTCCCCTGATTCAATTTACTTCCGACAGGTGGGCGGCGGACGATACGGCGAAATTGTCGCTCGGCGACCGGGTAACGCGGAGTGATCAAGTTACCGCACGCAGACTTGGCGCGCAGGCTGATCAGGTGGAAAGCCCAACCTGGCGCGAGGTCGGGATGTGAGTCCAGCCGGACAGAGATGGTGTCGCTCACACTAGAGGACGATGCTGGAGGCACGGTACTGGCGGCCAACGGTACGCGAAGCATGGTAGGTTCAGCAGCATCAGCCCCTCATTCTTTTTACAGTTATCGTTTTTAATCAGAGATTTAAAAGGGACAAGGCAAGCTGCACGTGCATTTACAGAGTCCTCTTTGCACATGCTCCCTTAAGCTATTAACGACCTCTGCACGCTTTGCGTCAGTGCGAACAGCCAAACAGTTGGTTTTTAGAGTCGTACGCGACAAAAAGTAGAACTGTGATGCGCCGGAGCGTGCACAGGATTTGCATGAAAAAAAGGGTGAACCAGAGCGCAGCACCACGCTTCACTCACAGCGTTGTTTGAAATGCCAATCCAATTTCAGAGCAGCACGTGCCTAACAATGCGGGGTGCGACAGGGTTAACACGGGG
>NW_026267353.1:409867-411302 GCF_000697945.3 Frankliniella occidentalis | reverse complement strand
GCGACGGGGGGAGGGGGGGGAGACACGAGGGATGAATCGGTCTCTGCTACCAGCGGCCCGGCCAAGAGGGGCCAAGCGCGCCAGAGTGCACCCCAGGTCCCTGGGCGCCCCGTTGGTCCCGACCTCGCACCACGTACCACGCGGCCGCACAGCACAGCGGGCGGCAGCTGTGCGGCCGCAGGGGAGATACAACGCCGGAGGCGCCGGAGGTAGGTGCCGGAAGTAAGGGAGAGTGGGAAAGGTGGGGCTCCACTCTAAAACTCCCACCGAAAATGTGTGTTCGCGAACGTCGAAGCTTTTTAAAAGAGACAGGGGGGAGAGCGTCATGGTGCAACACCACCCGTGAGCAGCTCCACAGCCACGCCCGGGGAACCAGAGCAACTAACAAGAGACACCTTGTTAACATATTTTGGGATATGAAGAATCCCCGTGCTGCGAGCCGTGCTGTCATAATCCGAACGAAGTTCGTTCGTTTATAAAATTCGTATCTTGAGTAATTTCTTTCGTATTACGAACCATTCGGGAGATCAATACGTTCCGAATAGACAGTGGCTCAGTACAATTTTAAGGCTGCCGTCCCGACCTCCCATGCGCCTGCCTACGAGCACAGTTATTGATGACAACCGCCGGCGCACACTTCCACACTTTGCGAGGGAGGACTTTGTGGTTCAGCCTTAGGTTCGGCACACGGACGCGGAGCGTTGGTAATCCGTTGTCATAGTCCGGGCCAATAATATGGGGGTTTTTGGATTGTGTAATCCGTTGCACGCGACATATCGAAGTCGTTTCCCCTGGATTGATACCCGCCTACCTTGGTCTTGCCGCTGCCCGTCGGCCCCACCAGCATCAGGCCGTGCCGCACCACGGTCGTGTCGTACAGCTGAAGGACCTTGAGGATGAATTCTGCAAAGGAAGTACACATGGTCAAAATAATTGTAATTACCAAAACAAAATTTCTGGAGAGCCGTCAGGCAAGGTTTGCGAACACGCCACAAAGTTAAAATATTTGAAAGCCTTTCCAAACAAAGGTAAGAAACGTGGACGTTTAGCGTTGAGAAATCGCTCTGCCGGGCACAGGAGCATTTTGCACGGAAAGTGTCGTAAGCACTGCGTAATATCGACTTGAAATCGATTCACGAGCAAGGGTGAGATGTTGTAAATGCACAACAAATTTTCTAAAACGTTAACTAGAAAATATTGTGTACATCCACGAACATATTTTTTACAGTGGCCCCCTTTCCGCGTAGTGGTTGGGTCGGTAGATCATCCCGCAGCGCGGACCGCACAAAGTACAGTATCATATACTGCATTCAGTCTTATACCCTTTGTGATGCTCGGCGCGCAGACGTCTGTAAAGCGCTTTGCCGCAAAAAAAGGAGATCCTGGATCTGGATACTCGGATTCGGATTCCTGCCTGCCCTGCCGTTCCCTGTAC
>NW_026267353.1:408243-409807 GCF_000697945.3 Frankliniella occidentalis | reverse complement strand
TCTCTCTCTCTCTCTCTCTCTCTCTCTCTCTCTCTCTCTCTCTCTCTCTCCCCAGCTTCCGGAGTGGTTCCACTCACCCTCGACGGGCTGTAGACCCTTCTGCACACAAACACCACGGATAGCATCCACCAACACGCCATAGTCCATTTCCTCTTCCTGAAGCCGGGGGAAGAGGTCCGATACGATGCCTGAAAGGAAAAAAAGCACGCTCTGCACCCACTCAATGTTCGCGTGCGTGGGCGTACTAGAAAACGCCCTTTACCGTTAAATAGTTTGAGGTCATCCCTCAGGAACTTGGGGACGTTCACGTCTCGGATCGCCCTGAGCGCAATCTGTGGCTCGCCCATCTCAGGCTTCTCGCGCTTCAAGTTCCCGGCCACCGCGATCACCGTCTTGACGGCTCGCATTCCAAAGTCGTAGTGGTCCTAAAACAGCCCGGGCGCTGATCGAAATTGTTTCGGGGGACCAGCAGCGAGCCGCCCCCACAGCATCGTGCGAGAGGGGCAGACCCGCAGTCTATAAAGTTTACGGTGAATGTCACCGTAAGTTCCAGTGAACCCCGCACCACCGTAGGTTACGCGGTAAATATTTACCATAAGCTACGGCGAATCAGGGTGCAACCGTAACTTACAGTTGTATTCAAGGTATCTCGCTGTGACGGTTCACTGCCAGAAGTTTTAAGACAGTCTCACCTGCGAACTAAGCTGCTCCGAGCTCAGCTTGAACGTGGTGGTGATCTTGTTGGCCAGCTCGCGAGCGTTGCTGAAGCCGAACGAGAAGAGCGATATCTCGGCGATGAGCGTGTAGTTGGGTACCATCATGGCGACGGGGCGGAACAGCGCCTTGAGGTTGTCCGGCAGCTCGGTGCGGCCCGCGTAGCCCGGGTTCATGGTGATGAACACGGCCGCGGCCGCCTTGAGCGCGATCTCCACGCCCTCGAACAGGAACCTTCAAAGGACGGGATGACAGTAATAAAAAAAGCACAAGACACTCTGAATGTAAAGGGGCAATTGCACTGTTAGAAAAAGTTCCTGGATTTCACGGAGGAACATTAGTGAAAAATATTGCGATTGCCAAAGTCCTTTGGGATTTCCCAAAGGACTCCGTAGGTTTCAGGTGACGAATTTAGCTTTGTAACACATAAACGACTAAAAACTCGCCTCCGTCAACAGCTGTTTTGCGACATGAAAACTAAGACCGGGGTCCTCTGGGAATTTCTAGTTGTGGTTAAGAGTGAATCTTCAGGAAATCCCAGGAAATTTTTAACAGTATTTGTAACTAAAAAGGCAACATCGCGAAAGGATACAAAATTGGCCCTTTACACTTAAGTGCACGGGTATGTTATCGCAGAAGACAATGCTCCTCGCGTTTCGATGGGATTTGACTTCTCAGAAATTGCGAGCAGTAAGGAGAAACCAGAGAAATGAAAGGTTGTTTGTCTGTTTTCCCTTTCTACCCCCGGGGTAAGGAAGAAATGAATCCGGCGCTGCGTCCCCTGGCACCCCGCTCCCCACAGCCCGGGGAGTGATCCTCCCACCGTGTTTCTTTCCGTTTCTTTTCACCC
>NW_026267353.1:401073-408193 GCF_000697945.3 Frankliniella occidentalis | reverse complement strand
GAGGGGTCGCACCGGAGAGGGTGGGGGCCGCGGCGGTAGAACGAGGAAACCGAACACCTCCGGGCGGCGAGCTACTTCGGCCTCCAACATCATGGCGCACACGGCGCGCTTGTAGGAGTAGCGGATCTCCTGTTCCACCTGCAAAAGAGAGGGTGCTGAGTGTCCAGTCAGGCGTCGTGCCCACACAACGTGGACATGAGGGGGGGGGGGGGGTCACAACATAATAGGGTCCCAAAAGGATCAGGTCCACCATAATATTTGTACCCCTGATACTTTGGGAAACCCATATTATTTGTATCCCCCCTGTGAGAGGTACAGAGGTCAGGGGTCACAGACCTTCTCCACGGAGTATTCGTTTAGCGGGCGCAGCGAGCCATCCCGCACCCCCACTCTGAGAATGCGCTCCAGGCTGTTCTGCTCGATCTCCTCCAGGTCGTCCACGGGCATGCAGTCCACGAAAAGGCCAAACCTTACAGGGCATTGACACGAAGAGGTGCCATAATATGATTTAATCCCCTATTATTTAACAATTAAAACGGTGTCATTCGAGTTTAACAGCAGCTGTTACAACGAAATTAATATTCAAAGGTCATATTGAAAAACTCGTCTTGCACATCGTACAAGAGAAAAAATAATGGATATTCCCCAAGGGTACCTAGCAGCCTTGATCATGCTTTAAGAGTTCTGCTTTAAGAGGAGGGCGTCTTTTCCCTCGGTCTCAACGGGGTCGAGTAAGTGAATTAGACGCCAGATGTTCCCCGGATAATAACCCAGCATCCCGGGACTTCAACTTTTGTTGCTCTCACAAAACTGTTTGCGAGAGCAAATAAATACCTTTTCTCTTGTTTCTTACTTACTCTCAGTGAAACCATCCTGAGTGTTTCTTCTATCCGCCTAGCTTAGGACTTGCTGTTTTGCAGTGCGCCGCTGGACCGACACGGTTCTACAGAATTTCATAATTCGCTCCCTCTTAATTGCTTTGCTGTGTCCAAGGACGGTGTCCCGGCCTGCGCTCCATGCGAGCCCCTGAGTCACGACAGCCCGCCGGGATGCTCGGGCCCGGGCCCGTCTATGATGACACAGAGCCACTCTCCACCCTGCCCACGTCGCACCCGGCCCCGCGCGCGCCCTTGACCAGCATCGACCAACCCAGTAATTGCAAATTCTGCTTGACCGCACCGGGTCCTGCATTCCTATTCAGATAAGACTCCCCCCCGAGGATGTCGCCAGAGAGAGGACCCCGGGCAGCCTGTGCGCAGCACGCCCCACACTACTGCCGCACTCACCTGAGCGCCACTTCACATTCCTCGCGCATCTGCGCCGCCTCCTTGAGCCGCTGGGCGAAGAGAACTGGATCCTCGGCCCTGTAGGCAACAGACCATTGAGGGGTGAGCGGGAGCAGAGCTGTTTGCTCGAGGAAACTGAGTTTCATTCGAGAGGAGCTCTCCTTACTAGCCCGCTATATTGTCCTCGTGCCCACGATAAGATGTGTCAAGTGCGACTCGAAAGACAAACGAATCGCAACTAAAGTCCTACACTTTTTAATTTCCGTCTTGCTCACCTGAAGCGGACGTAGAGCCTTGGGAGGAAGAGCTCCCTCTTCCCAGCGTCCAGGACCGTCCACAGGCGCTGCTTGGGATCGAAGTTCACGGCACCCGCATCCACCCAGCGGTAGCCCTGGGCGGGGATAGGGGCAGGGCTGACTCTAATATCCACAACCGCCGCAGAAGCTCCTTAACGCCCCTAACGCGCCTTCCACCGGAGGGGGTTGTACCTGACCGCCCGGCCCGGCCTCGGGCCCGGCGCCCGCAGGGACGTAAGCTTCCACGGGCACCGGCCGCTGCTCCTCGCCCACCTTCCCGAGCTCCAGCCACTCCTCCCAAGTCCTGCGCCAGAGCAAAACGACAAATTACTTTCAAATTGGTTCCCCAGGTGAAGTATAGCGCCAGGCTCCAATGTGGCAAGGCGGGGCAGGTGGAACTGTCCTGTCTTTACACTTGTATGCTCGCAAGGAACGGGGTTGCTCGTACACCCACGCGAAAACCACAGGTCTGTGGAGAGACCTACGGTCTGAAAGTGAAGGTGAAGTACAAGATGAACAACAACAACGCGGGCGCACCTGCACTCGTAGTCCTCGTCGTCGAAGACGTGCAGCGGCAGGAACGTGGCCGAGTCGTAGAGGCCGGCGAGGGGCGCGGGAGGCGGGGGCGGGTCCAGCAGCTCGGGGGGCACGTCCGTCAGCAGGTCGCGCACGTTCACGTTGGCGTACTGCCGCATGTGGCGCTCGATGGACACGCTCCTCGTCACGGCGCGGTCCTGCGCCTCCTCCGCCGTGGGCAGGGCCGGCCCCCACAGCTCGGCGGGGATCACCTGGCCGACGTGACGGAATACACTCCGGGGAAATGAACGCCCGCGCGCAGAGAGTGCTCTGGAGGCGGCCGTCCGCGGCGGCGGCGGATTCGTCCTCACGCCGCTCCAAACTCAACGACACCCGGGAGAGCATTCGCGCGTGCGGGTGTGGGGTGTGGGGTGTGGGTGGAGCGCGCGGGCTCGTCCTCGGCAAGGAGAGTGCGCGGGCCCGTCACGGGCACCGAGACGGCCGGTAACCACAGGGCTGCCTCGTAATCACACTCACGTTGCCCCAGCGGTCCTCGGCGGCCACCCACAGGTCCTTGGCCGGCTTGCGGCGCTCCTTGGGCGGGGCGGGCGCCACCCGGGCGATGACGGGCGCGTACAGCTCGGTGCGGACCTGCCACGCCAGCTTGGCCCTCTTGGGCGTGGCGCCCAGGGCGGCCTGCGCCGCGTCCGCATCCTCCACGATCAGCGGGTTGTTGGAGACCGCCTCCGAGTAGAAGCCGCGCTTCGGGGCCACGACGCGGGGCCGCTCGCTGTTCTTGTCCAGGAAGGTCATCTGTCGCGGAGAAAGCAGAAGCAGAGGGAGGCGTATGAAAGGCCTCAGTTTCTGCTGACTCGTCCGTCTTTTGGTCGTTTGCCATTCGATGGTGCGGGGGTGGGTTTTACCACGAACTAAATCCACAGCATGGTATTGGACGACAAGAGCAGCACGAACCAAGTTGGAGACTGCGAGATCGCAAGCAAAACACAAAATTTGACTAAATTGACCTTTCAATATGTATTATTAAACAATTTCACCTCATCTGTTTGCAGAGTTCTGCGAAGCGCCACGAGCCCATAACCAATTCCGTACTTTTCTTTCCCAACTTTTCCCAACCCAACCCTTCCCAACTTTTCTTTCCGCAGACTAACGGACGATGGCAGTGCATATCTCTGCTGCGTTCGTTTCATTTCTACTTTTATTTTATTGTTTGTTTGCTATTTGCCCCGATACACACCTGAATGTTCGGGAACAATGCCCTGATTTCTTAATCAATGAAAGTTGCGAGGTTAAATGGACTATCTTGGGAGGGAGGGCATCTGACCGATGGCCAATTAGCGCAAATAAATACCTTTAATCTTGTTTCTTAAAATGAAAGTATCACGAGTTTCCTTCTATCCACTTGGCTTAGGACTTGCTCTGAAGATCTAACATCTGCAATTACAATTCAAAACAAACACAGTTTGGCACATGGCAAGTAATGAGATTCCTCCTCCTCGAATTCTCTCAACTGTTTCCAAAGTTAGGCTGTTTCGCGCCATACCATTACTCGCGACCGCAGCGCTCTCTATGCTGCTAATATGTTTCGTTATTTTCACAACATTTGATTAAACACCCCGAAATCGTAATATTTGAGCTAAAGGGCATACTTTTATAACATTTGGTGCTGATAAATTGTTGCTGACACGTCCTTTAGTAATTCTAGTTCTCGCGACCTTGACCTAAATAAACTCTGGCTGCATACAACAACATCAGATCGTCATGTCAACACACATTTCAAACAAGCAGAAGACTTTCGAGTAATGTTATTTAATTTGTTCTTTAGTAGACTCATCGTTATGAAAATAAGACAGGGTTTTTAGTTTAAATGCTAGATTTTTCTCATCGTCTTAATATGCTTTTGACTTATGTCACGTAAGCTTAAATAAAGTCTGTTGAGGTTATGTGTCTTTGTGTGACAGAATTCTATTTATACTTAACCGAGTTTCGACGGGTGTAATATGATACGCCTCTTTTCCCTGCAGTGTTCATTTTAAGGTGTACATCTCAGTACCTCTTCATTTACCCTGTATATATTTGAATCCAAAGCCATAAACCTTCGGTATGTCAAAGTTTTTAATATTCTATCAAGCTTCTAACTGATTTTTGTGTTGCCAAATCCACAGGTAGGTGCAATGTCATCCAATATACCAGCTCCTCCTGCACCCGTACTTCCAAAGCCATCTACTCCCGGGTGTTACAATGAAGTCACCTCCACCGCCCAACTAAAATCAAAACACAAAAGTAGCTCATATTATGAACCTAGCGCAGAACAGGAATTGGTAGATACAAGGAACAGACTATGGGATCTCGAAGGCTGGAAAGAATCACCACTTTTGACGGTCTATCAGTATCTTCCTTCGATTCTCCAGGAGGGTCCTCAGTAAGTAAAGAATAATATTTGTCCAAGTATTATGATAGAAATAACAATTACATTTTAAATGGTTTAATATTAATTTCATTTTAGGTGTGGACTTGTGGCCTTAGCCATGGCATCAGCAATAACTCAATCGTCTGTATCAGTCCAAGCTCTCCTGAATGAAGCGCAATCAAGAGGTTTTTCATATCAGGGGGAGATGTTTAGTGTTGATGATATGGCAAGTCTCGCTCTAGCCGTTCTACCTGAGGTGTCAGTAAAAATCATAGCAGGCCTACAAGACAACAGAGATGCTGTTGTTCATAGCCTTGCACAAGGTGCTATTCTTCTAGTTCCGTATCCTTCATGTGCTGGGTGGAAGTTCAGAAATTTGTTTTGCCTCACTGTAATCCTTAACTTTGAATCAGGTATGATGCTGACAGAAATCATGAGCCTTGCTGCCGAAAGGGTCACAAGGCTCACTGGGCTGCTGTGTGTGGAGCATTAGTGTGTTCAAACAGGTGTTTGTTGGCTGCAAGACAAGGAAAGTCCCGAAGGTTAATGCTTTGGGATTATGGGCTACTGGCCGAATCAAACAACAATCTGGTTGAGTTTAGCCCAGAAAGAGGAGAAGACAGCAGTAAATATCTTTTGCCATCTGGTGGTGTAAGAGCTGGATTATGTGGACGTGCATTAATTATTCAACAATGTTAGATCTATCACTGCGTATGCTCTGCAATTCAAGCATTACATGCTCAGTGGATCTAGTATTTTTGCACTTTGATTGCTATTGTCTCATTTTTGAGCACATTTTTATTTTGAAAATATTATCTATTTCTATTATAGATATTACCAGCTCCTTTTTCTAAGGTTTTGTGTGTCAGAATGGTTTGTATTGGGATGTATGTTTAGTAACTCGATTTGGTTTCATTTATGTCATATTATTTTCTGTGATAATGACAAAGAATACCTGTGATACGTGTTAGGAATCCATAGATATTATGTGATAATTTACCATTTCATATTACACTCTAAATGGATGTTGTGAAAATCATAACTTGATGCCATTATCTATTTAAGTTCTAGTTTGATAGAACCAAACTTGTGATAAGTTGTAACCTACAGCAACTACCTATGTAGTATTAGTTTAAAAGCAACACAAGTTTTTGTTTTAAGCTTTTCAATGTTTGTTGGAATTCACTGAAGTGTTTGCCATTTATATCTGCAAGTAAGCTGTGAGCCATGAAATGAGAGTTATTACTTCTACTTTATTGAGTTCCTGTGCTGCTTTGTAACGAAGCTTTTATTTTTTTAATTGTCTAGAGTTTTACAGCTGTCCCTGACTTTGTCCTCTTTTTTATTGAAGAATGGGTACTTCAATAATAATAAAAAAAAGATGAGGAAGTGGGACAATATTTTTGCTTATTCTTTACAGGTAACTAATATTTTCTTCTCCAGTGCCACATGTATGGTCAATTTTCTTACCTATATTTGTAGTTCAATGAATGTTTAGTGCCTCTGATCTAACTGTATGTACAAACAATTATGTTATTGGACCAAGTGTATGCCATAAGAAAAAAACTACTCTTGCTAGTTTTCAGCTTTATTAATCATTTTGTCAGCCAGAAATTTTTGGAAGTATGTTTTCTTTATCATGTGAATCACATGTGTCTCTTCGCCTGCGGATTTGACAAGAATGATCAAATTTTGCTAGTATTGAAAAAACTTTCTTAGGAAAGAATTTTGTGTCTGAAGAGTTTCTCGGTCATTGTGAGGAGTGTGTTTCAAATTTTGCACAAAAAGAAATAAAAATGTACTTAAATGAATACTCTTTTGAATTCTCCGTCAATTCCCCAAAATGTGTACCTATAGGATACTCGGTACTCTGACTTGAGGCGGGGTGGGGTGGGGATGCGCGTGGCGGAAAGCCCGCACAGGGGGATTGAGAGGGAAGTCCCAAAGGGCCCGCGCACCGCCGAGGCTGCGGACACGCGGCGGCCCCCCCCCCTCTCCCCACAAACCCTCGCGGCCCAGTTCGCAGAATGACGGCTGGTCGTCTGGTCGGCTGCCACACAATGGGGCTGTTACGTCCCATTATGATGTTTTGGACGAGATGCGCCTGGACAGAGGGAATGCTTCCAGTGCCAGAACCACTGAAAGCGACGTCAACAAGCGGTGCGCGGTATCGAGCCCGTTTGTGCCGCAGGAGGGGCAGGCTGCAAGGCAGTGCGTGTTTTAATCGAGTTGAATTCCTACGAAACAAATGATATTGGTAATCGCCGTCGCTACGGGCAACTAATCGATTCAAATACGACTGCCCCATCATTATGTTCACTGTTAAAACCTTACGAAGCAAAATCCCGAATCCTGCGTAACTACGAAGCATTTGCTTTGTACCTACGAAAGGATTTGGCATTTTGCATTTTGGATCTGTGTTGGTCCAGTCAAGGCAGCAGGTCCTTCTCCCACCTCGCCACCACCCCCACTCTCCCTCCCTGCATATTTTCTAATATTTTCCTCTCTCATCCAGAGGAGCGGTCGGAGTGCGGATTGGGGAGAGCCGATTCAAGTGCGATTTCCTGCCATCACCCCCCCCCCCTCCTCCCCCG
>NW_026267353.1:394788-401023 GCF_000697945.3 Frankliniella occidentalis | reverse complement strand
TCGTCAGGGAGGGAGAATGTGTGAGGGCAGAGGCACTCCGATAGCCGTTGCCGCCGCAGCCGCCCAGCTCCCGCCCCGAGGGCACGGGCAGGAGCGGACTTATATTTGGCAGGATTGTTTCCGGCGGGACAGTTTCACCTCCTTTTTTATTTCTCGGTGGCGCGCTGATTTGTACCAGGTGGCTGATTCACGCCGCGCAATTCTGTAGGTATACTGTACCGCACGCACGAGTGCGGGCGGGCTTGCCTATCACCCCTGGCCACGGCGCCTTACGAGCCGAGCGAGTAGGCAACCCGCCCGCGCTCGTGCATGCGGTACAGCATAACTCCAGAAGTGCGCGGCGTGAATCAGCCACCTGGTATACGCGTGTAACGCGTAAATCTAAAATCCGTCGTGATTTTACGAAATTTGCTTGGTTAAGCTGAGGTGTGGGTGATATTCTCAAAGTTGTTCAGGAAATTCCCATTTAGAGGTGCAAATGTTTTTAAAACTCTATAGTTTTGTTGGTGCTATTTTTCTTAAATTTTAAGACCAGGCCCATATCGTTCAGGGGACACATAATGCGCAAGTCATTTTTCAAAGATCAATTAATAATGCTTCTTTGAAAAATCAATTGCGCGTTATATGTCTACTGAGCGCCATGTTATCTTAAGAAAAATAGCGCCAACAAAACTATAGGGCCTCAGATAAAATGAGAAAAAAATGAGCTAAGAGTTGCCCAATAAAATAAAGTTTGTCGGCTCCGGGGCGAACAGAATTGGGAGCGGGTAGCCCCTACGACTGACACATTTCTGTCCGTCTCTATCCTGAGGAGAAAAGACAAACAGGCAGATAAACAGACGGAGGGACGGAAGACAGATGATGCATGAGCCGACAGTAACTATTTGCTTTGCGTTCACTTTATCCTCCACCGCTCTGAATACGGTTGATATCTGTAAAATAGCTTCTTTTGACCGACTGACACCGGCCGCGCTTGGTCGGCACCGGGCACGTGCACGTGTGAAGAGGAGAGCTCCTTTTGCTAAGGGAAGCTCACTCCCTGCCTCCCCCCCCCCCTCTCACCTAGTAGGCCTTCAGCGCAAACGTCGGTCCTTTAAAAAAATGCGATTTTGCAGCGCTCCTGGGATTCGGTTCCGCCAGCCTACGGCCCTCTGCCACCACAGTAGGTGGTCTTGCCCGCCCACGCACATTTCGTTTCTCACATTTCCCGGCCTTTCATCTTTGGAGCTCACCTGGGTGAAAGCAATGAGGCCAAAACATTTACCATTCATTCATCGGCAACACCTAACGACCCATTCAGTAAAAAAAAAGAGGCAAATAAAAACTCTAGGGAAAAACGCAGGATTTGTGTGGATGCAGAGTTTACAAAACGCAAGCGTGATTTTCACGGGCAGGTGCTCCACTTTTCACGCTTTGTAAGCTTCACGCAGCAAATCCGGAACCGACTTTCATCACGCTGAGCGTGAAAATCACGCCGGGCGTGAAAATCACGCCAGGCATGAGAATCACGCTCGCGTTTAGCCTACAAAATTTATCTTACCTCCATCCGCAGGCGGGTGACGCGGAGCAGGCGGTACATCTTGGAGAGAAGGTAGATGTCCCACTGTTTCTCCTTGAGATTGTACCACCCCTTCCCAACGTCCCGCAGGTGCAGGAAGATGTTGTCAACCACGCGCCGTTTCCAGTAGACCCGCAGGTCCTCGATCGCCTGGGAGGAAATAAAATATTTGTTTAAAAAAAATGGAAATGGAAGAAATGGAAGCCGATGAAAAGGATTGTAAAGTTCGTAGGAAGTAAAATATTCCTGAGAATGGCGCAGTGGCCCGGGCCCGATACTCCAATATAAAGAAGTAGAAGCGCGACGTCATTTTAAATGGAGCCGCTCCGGAGAAAGTCAACAACAGAATGCAATCCACTCTCAGCACACAATATTACGTGGTCCCGGAACGAACACCTTGGCGAAGAAGAAAGGCTGGGGGAGAGAGGGGGGAGCTCCCCCTAGGGGGAGACGAGTTTGGGCAAGCAATCAGCAGGGAGATGAGCCGCCACGAGCCCCAGCGCAGCCGTGGAAGCAGCCGCATCGCATTGTCATCGATAATGCAGAGATCGCCAACGTCAACCCCTTCACCTTCATAAAATCGTTCAACCGCAAAATACACTTTAAAAAGCTTGCGAAGAACTTTTCTTGGCGTTGCGTTATAAAATACGTTGCATGCAAACTAAATCCTTTGTACTGCGAACTAATTCTTTGCACCTTGCGAAGAAAATTATTGTTCCTAACGTTGCAAAGATTTAGTACGTAAGATTGCAAACTATTTCTTTGCAACTTACGAAGAAAACAGTTTGAATGCAAACTTCCTTACAATGCTTCAAAATTCTTTGCAAAAATTTTGCAGTGTGCGGTTGAGACGGCAACAGCAGAGGTGTAGCGACGCCAAGCTTCTAGAATCATCACTCTTGTATAGGGCGATATTCCCACATGGGGCAAGTGCACTTGGATTTCCGGAGCGCATAGTTTTCTTGAAATTGGGCAACTAGAAATCCCATCACTCTGTTTTAGGCGAGACACATATCACTCTAGCATATTCAGAGTAAAGGTTTGCTACAACCGATCACCTTCCTGAGTGCACACAGTAAAACAGGGGGAAAAAAAGCAAACATTTTCTTTCCGGGGTCTATAGGGCCAAGTGTAAATACGAACCACCCGGCCCTCTACATTTTCACCCTTCCCAAATACTCTAGCCCGCCCTTTCGCCACCGCCATTAACCCTCCTCGGCCTGCCTGCGCCGGGACCGGGACAGAACTGGGGAAGGGCTTCCTGCCCCTGTCTATCTTTTCATCGGGTAGTAGGGAGCCGTAATGCCGCGAGCTGATTGGAAGCACCGACCAGCTCTTTGGGGCGGCTGCGAGCCGCACGCGCGGAGCTCAGCCGGATACCAGGATGAAAACCGCGAGGGGAAACATCAATCGGGAACGCAGCGTACGGGCCATTTCGTGCGTGCTATTTCTACTGTAAAAATTCTTTGTCACGATGACGAAAATACCATGGCTAATTTTTAGTACAGGGGTGTCATGTTTTCTTTCGTCAGATGACCGTGACGAAAAAAACACGTGACGACACCCTGTTCTAAAAATTAGCCATGGTATTTTCGTCATCGGGACGCAGAATGTTTACAGTGTCACGGCATTTACAGTCATTTCGCGCTATTTCGGGTGTGTTTCGAGACTAATTGGCCTCATACTTCGCGTCTATTTCGCCGTCATTTCGTGCAAAAGGTGTAAGAGCTATTTCACAAGTGAATTCCCCCTCGTAAAACCCCGGCAGAAAAGTCTAAAAGCACTCCAAAACATTTCACATGACGAAACGAAACAAACAAGAAATTGCCTCGTACGACCTGCGTTTCGTACGACCGACATTTCAAACCCCATGTTTCATGCTAGCCCGTTACAACGCCCCCTCAAATACAGTTGTATATTCCATGATGAAGCGGCAGGGCCGTGAGCGCCTCCTAGAGCCAGCCTGAGCCCTCTTCTATTTCGCATTTCCTTGAGAAACGCTAATGACCTCCGTGGGCGTGCGGACGGGCGAAGTCTTCGGGGAGCGCTTCGAGGGCGAATGGGACCGCTCGCAGGGCGCCCAGCCAAAGCCGCGGCACCCGAGGACGGGGCCTGCGCAGCCGAACAGCGAGGAATAAGTGTCGTGCGCATGGCTTTTAGGAGGCTCAAGGAAGAGAAATGGTTTTTCCGCCGCCACGTGTCCATTATCCAGGAGATAAATTCGTTCAGACGAAGCGATTATTCATTCATATAATTTGCATCGTGTTGATGCACGTGATGCGGCGGGGGCGGGCTCCACGCGCGCCAGCGAGCCACCCACCCGGCACACCGGCGGGCTAGAGGGCGGGCAGTACACCCGACCAGTGCAACTCGCGATGAGCGCCCGTGCGCGAGCCACCCGCCCACCACGTAGGTAGGCGTGCTGCCTA
Source organism: Frankliniella occidentalis (assembly GCF_000697945.3). Classification (NCBI taxonomy): domain Eukaryota; kingdom Metazoa; phylum Arthropoda; class Insecta; order Thysanoptera; family Thripidae; genus Frankliniella; species Frankliniella occidentalis. The sequence continues at coordinate 397,036 of NW_026267353.1, read as the reverse complement.
CCCGGCGCGTGGCGCGTCGTCTAAGGCGCCTCACACCCGTGCGCAGGCCACCCGCCCAACACGCCGGTGGGCGTGCTGCCTACCCGGCCCGTGTAAGGCGCTTGACGCCCGTGCGCGGGCCACCCGCCCAACACGCCGGTGGGCGTGCTGCCTACCCGGCCCGTGTAAGGCGCTTGACGCACTGTAAAAAATTTCTCGGGATTTCCCGAAGATTCACTTTTGACCACTACTAGAAATTCCCAGAGGACTCCGTTCTTAATTTTCATGTAGTGAAACAGCAGTTGAAGGAAGTGAGTTTTTAGTCGTTTATGTGTTACGAAGCTCAACTCGTCACGTGAAATCTACGGAGTCCTTTGGGAAATCCCAAATGACTTTGGCAATATTTTTCACGAGTGATCCTCCGTGAAATCCCAGCATTTTTTTTAACAGTGCGCCCGTGCGCGGGCCACCCGCCCAACACGCCGGTGGGCGTGCTGCCTATAGGCGCTTGGCACACGCGACCCGTATAGGGCACTCAGCGCCCAGCACGGACGGGAAGCGGGCCGGCTTCTTCTTCAACTTCAAAAAGGGTTATAACGACTGCTTGTTCATAGCGAACTGGAGCCACCCATAACTTGGGTCACGCAGTCAAGCCTCGGTCGGCCCATCCACAGCCTGTCGCGCCGCACCGTATTCACTGGTCGCCGTCTGCACTCTGTTTTAGCTCAGGCTGGCACCTCTTTAGGGATTCAGCCAATTGATTCCAGCCCTTTACGGGTCAATAAAAAAAATACCCGTGGTAATCCAAGTGATTCAGGTAATGTGATACAGTGATACAGCGCCAATCTGATCCGGTCGATCCGGCGCCTGCCGGGTTTTCCGTGTTAGACTTCCTGCCCGAATGGAGGACGGAAGGGAAGCGACACAGAACAGCACAGCAAGGGAATGGCAAAGTCGCCTCCATCCCGATACCTGTCCGTGCTCGGCTATGTTTAGGCCGTTAATAGTCAATAAATCCGATAGAAAATCACGCGTGCGCCCACTCCTACCACGCCACTGCGCCGCCACTCCACTTACGTTGCCTGTGGTCTGCAACTGCTGCGCGGCGAACTCGTCGAGCGTGACGTTCTTGCCGAAGGTGGTGGTGAAGAGCGACATCTCGGTGACTTTGTCGCACTCCTGCACCACGAGCGACAGCCCGTAGTAGGCCTCGGGGATGGCGAACAGGTTCTCCCAGTAGGCGTGCGCGCGGCGCGCGGGCAGGTCCGCGCCCTCCGCCACCACTAGGCCGCGCTCCGGCACCTGCGATACACACACCACTTGTCAAAGTTTCGCAGCCCTGATGGAGCGGGGCGGCCAGCCGCGTCAAGAGAAACCCGATGATGAGGTGGTCCCCTGGTGGCATCTACTACCCACCCCACACGGCAGCGCAGACACTGACGAGCACGGCGGCGCCCCGCGAGCCGCTCGCTCCAACACGACACAAAACCGATGACGTAAAAGTTGCGTCAAACTTGTCATAGCGAGCGCAACTCGGGTAGTTACATAGCATGTACTACACGCAGAATTAGGTCTGAATTCCCGGAGTTAACTGAATATACTCGGCTAATTTATTTAGCACCAGGGTCATTTTTTAGCCACCCAGTAAACCACACCTTTTATTACCTGTGTAGCTAATGCCACTTAGCTCTACAGCTAAATATTTTTACATCCAGCAATTTTTTTTGCACGGGTGTAAAATTGTGAACTTAAACCGATTTCCACGGAACTGAATTTTATTTTTCTGCGTGTACATACCCAGGTATTACATTAAGTGAATACCCAGTAGGAGTCCAGGTGATGGAAATGGAAACGATGGTCACGCAGAAGGGAGGGCCTCTACGCTTGCTGAATATGGTGCCCGTAATCAGACTTGAAAACCTCATCAAAAGCACAAACAATTTGAAGTGGACTGGGAAGCTTGGAACGGAACTACGGTCTGGGGGAATTCGTTCGTACACCAGCGATGGAGCTACGTTACCATTAATTTTAATTTTCGACTGGAAAGGAAAAGCCGACAAAGGTATGACACGATGCACACACAAGGGTCTGGCCGCTTCGTGGTACGACTACGCAATCGTTAAGGGATTATCTTCACGGTACAAGGAAAATCGTTCGCAATTAGTGCGCAAACACAAAGCAGCCACAATTGTTCGGGCTGCTGGGCGCTGGGCCTGTGGTGGCTCAGCGTTTCGCAGTTAGATACAGGGGATGGGTAGGGGGGGAAGGG
>NW_026267353.1:392114-394738 GCF_000697945.3 Frankliniella occidentalis | reverse complement strand
CCCCCCCTCTCCTCTTTCCCCCTCCTCGCACGAAAACGCGTCATTGATTAGTGTATTATTTTTTCCTCTTTTCCTGTACAACAGCGCTGCTCGACACACGAGCCCGGCTCAACCCAACCCCGGTCGCCGGTCCGCCGGCCCGCCGGTTCCGCCGCAGTCGCCCCACAGCAGCCGACCCGGAGCCAAGATGATCGCGCCGAGGTCCTCGCTGCCGCTGCTGACGGCGCTGATGCTGGCCGCGGCCACGCCGTCGCCCATCCGCGCCGCCGAGTTCTTCTCCTGGTCGGCGCCGTCCCCGGCCCCGGCCTCCGAGGGATCCGACTTCTTCTCCAGGATCTCCTCCCTGCCGCGACAGGATGTGGGTGAGTAGCGCGACCGTGCGGCGAACAGTCTTAGTTTCTTGCAGAGAATGTTCTTCATATTAAGAAGAATTTGGTTTGTAGCGTACAAAGGATCCGAAACCACCATAATTACAAACGGATTTGTTTGTATTGCAAAGGTGTCAACTTCTTTGTACGTTAGGATAAGTACTTACTTGTTTGTAAGAAACTTATACAGTGAAGGGAGGGAAAGCATAACTTCCCCCTGCCCGCGTTGGGGAACCCCGGTAAAGCCTCGTTGCCCGAGGCTCGGGCTGGTCGGCAGTGAGAAATCTATTAACGCCGTGAATGGCGCCGAGGACTGCGCAGCGCCTCGCGAGGATTGGGCCGGATATTCGGATTAGCGCTGAGCCTCGCACCCAATGTGACTCCGCGGCAAACTCGATTTGTATCGGCTGCGATGAGGCGGAGGGCGGAGGCGGGGCCGGCCCCGGGCGAGGGCCCAATTGTGGTGAGGCGGGCGGGAATGATATTAATACAGTGACTGACGGTGAGGGAGTGCAGGTCGTAACAACATTTTGGGTCCCTAGAAAAAAATAAATAGGGCCGACGGAATTGTGCTGAAAGTGTATAAGCACCTCTGCTGCCGCACCCAAAAGGCTGCAAGAGCTTGCCTTTGTTCCAAACGCAAATTCACTTGATTCAACGATTCAGTTTTCAGCGGAAGCGGGAAATTCAATGAAGGGGAGACACCAGATTTCTTTCCTTGACAGCCGTTTTTAGGTTCAGCTCAAGATGATCCCATAGATGGGCGGGGCCGGGCCATTTCATTCGGGTAAACTCGCGCTGCACGTGTACCGCGGAGGGAGTCTGGCTTATCAAATCAAGAGAGGGGGACGGATAGAGAGAGTAGGAGAATCTCTGAGACGGCAGAATATCAACAGCTGATATCTCTAATTAATTGGAGGTCAATCCCGCCATGACCGTGCAGCTCACCTCGTGCGGCCGTAGTGTTGCGAATGTGACAACTACATCACATCATACACCAGTGCGGACTCCGCAGTGTTTCGGGAGTACATACGCTCTTTTAGGGATCGTCCGGAAAGTACGTCTCTGTCTTTTCTCAAATTCATTCGGCAAATTACGGCTGCTCAGCGCCTGTGAGACTCGGGGTAGGCCACCCCGCTGTACACGCGTGTCCTGCAGGCAAGGTATTGCCTACCTCCCGGGCGCTATGAGAGCTTGCGGGGGCTCTTCCCCTGGCCTTGGTAAGCCAGAGGACACTAAATCAAATCATCAACCATTACATTACACCATCTAATCGCCCCTTCATCAACGCTCCACCCCATCCAATACCCTCTCACCCGTTAATAAGTAAATACTGTAAGGCCTACGGGCAACAGCACACCAACCCATGTAAATCCATATGTAACCATTTGACGTCAATAAAACCATTTTGAAAACTGAAAAAAAAACTGGGGTGAACTTGACAGGTTCCATACGGCGAATGACGGACGTATACTTTCTGTATGATATCACTTTATTGGCCGCAGTCGCCATGTCGCCTTACGAGACGACAAACCCGCAAAACTGCGCAGCGTACGCTCTTCAACGTTGACTATGACGAATAATAGGCTCAAGTTGCGCGTAAAAAAAATGCGTTTTAAGTTATTTTATGTGAAGGGCCCTCCTGATAGTTGGAGTGAGCGTGTACTGTAGATACTCTGTTGTCGAGGGAAAGCCGTTGCACCACCATATTGCTCGGTCTGGTTCATCGGCCCCAAGATCAAGGTCGGTCTCAACGAAGCGGCAATAGAAAAATGCCGAGCCGGGCGTGTCGGAGCCGGGCGGACCAATTACCGACCAATTAATCCATAGAATATGTTTCTATTTTAACGAGGCACGAGTCCATTCGGTTCGCCGCTGCACCTAGTCCACTGATAACGGAAGCAGAAAAATGAGCTTATCGCTTTTATCGTTACGAAATGAAAATGACATTTGGATTCGATAAGGATTACGATGGCAAGGGAAAGGTCAGGTCAGCGGGAATCTCTGGCGTGTTTCGAAGAGCAGGGGCTTTATCATAGGGAAGAATAGGCCTGGTCCTGGTGAACACCCTAAGCCCTGAGGCGCAGAGCAGTAAGGCGTTTCCGAGCTTGAACACGATAGGAGGAGTTTTCAGAGGGAGACGGCAGTCACCCCTCCACACCACCCCCCTCTACTATCACCCTGGTCAGAGGCGTAATTGGTTGGTATTCTGTACTTAGAACAAAACCATCATCCTGGCATTAAGAGCCCCCCCCC
>NW_026267353.1:384365-392064 GCF_000697945.3 Frankliniella occidentalis | reverse complement strand
CCGGCGGATAATCGAGGGAGGAGGGGAGGCGCGCACGACGGCCAAACTCGCGAAGTGTCTTTATCGCCGGTACAGCGGCGGGCGCGCGGGAGGGAGGAGGGCGTGAGGTAACAAGCAGGCAGGCAGGCACGCGCTCGTTGCACTTCCCTCCTGGCCGCCCGGCCCCGGCCCGGCCCCGGCGTGGCACCGAGAGAGACAGCCCGGCGGCAGGAGCCGGCCCAGCCGGCCCCGGACAGTTACAGCGCCACCGCCGCGGAGCCCGCTTCGTAAGACGACCCCGCCGCCTTGCGCCTCGCCGACTTCTGACGGCTCTTATTTCGCAGCAGCAGCGGCAGCCGCCTCACCGCGTCGCGCGCATCCTATCGGCTTTTGCGCCGCGCTGCGCGAGGAGGAGCATCGAGTATCCGGAGCCGGGCGTCACGACGTCCTCATCGCGGGCCGCGGTGCAGCTGGGGCAGCGGGCTGTCCAGGCCGAGACTATACCGCCTACTTCCACGCCGTAGTTAGTTAGCCAGCTACAGCGACACCGGCCGGGCGCGCGCGAGCGGCGTTTCGAAGTTCAAGTGTCGGCGGGACGAGGAAGAGGAAATTGGCGGCAGCGGCTCGAGCGGGATATCGACAGCCAACAGCGGTGCGCCTACAGGCGGCGCCCCCGGTGAGTATGTGAGTGAGCGAGAGAGACGCGACGCACCGGGCGGGACAGCTGTCAACAGGCTGTCGGAAACTGAGGGGGAATCTCGTTAGGGCCCTCTGGGCCCTCCCCCGCGAGAACGACGTCTTGGCCTGGGCGTCTATCGCAAGAAAGCGTATTGTTCTCTTGTCTCTTTTGTCGCGCATGGAAAATAGGGACACGACGGCTGCGGGCGGGCGCTGCTGCTCGGGAGGAACAGGAAGGCGTCTTGAAAGTGTGCCCTCGTTGAGAGACTCTCTAAGTGGCTCAGGCGTTGTGAGATTTAGCGATACCTCTTTTCATTCCGATGACGCGAAGGGTATGGTCCGATAGGCTATTCCGCTCGACGCGGTAAGAAGAACACAAGAATCACAAAAGCCGAGAGTGGGGGGAGCGGCGCGGGGGAGCGCGGGCGAGTGGGGAAGCCGCCTCGCTACCCCCACCCTCGGCTTTTGTGATTCTTGTGTTCTTCTTACCGCGTCGAGCGGAATAGCCTATTGCCATTTATTTCCCTGAAGCGGAAAAGGGGTCACACGTCCACTTATATCTCATGACCCCCTTTTTGTTGTTTATTTTTTTGCCTGTGATGGTGTGTGTCGGCACTCATTTTACAATTGGCACGAGGGTCCCTAACGAGCCCCTCGCGTCTTGTGGGTAAGCCGACTCGTGTTGTGTGTGTTTGTGTGGTGTGTGTGTGTGTGAGTGTGTGTGTGTCAGTGAGAGAGAGGGGGGGGGAGACGCATGGCATGTCGTCGCTTCTCCCGCGCATTCTAATGCAGACCACGCGGGCCACGCGCTCGCTCTGTGGCAGGTTGCCCTGCTCTGATTGGCTGCTGCTGGTGGTCCGCTCGACAGTAGCATCACAATAGCAAAGGCCTAGGGGGTGAAAAGGGGGGGGGAGGATGCTGAGGGTCCAGCAGGGGCGCACAAGCATTCGACTGGCGGGGGCGGGGAGGAACGTTGTACTGTGGGCTGCCAGGAAGACGGCTTATTTCACCCCCACCCCCCTTTCCCACCAGTAAAACCAAGCGCTGGGGGGCTTGGGCAGTGGCCTTAGGCTTTGGGTGAGCGCGCTTGTGGGCGGACACCCACCATCCCCGAGCTGCTGGAGCAACAACGATGGGAATCAAGGGCGCGGTTAGAACAGCTCCATATATTATTCGAGGAGTTGTAGCGTGTTGTTTCTAACCGCTCTTCCGAAACAGACCGCCAACACCACCGCCCAGCAGAGCAGACCCCCAATCTCTCTGGAGTGCTCGTAAGTAGTACACTTGGGATGGGGCGGGACTGTTAGAAAACCCTCCAGTGAAAGCTTATCGGAACACGCGATCAATGTGATCCTGAACCTCATGGGAAGCCATAATATTACCGCCCCTCCCCCTCCTTCTCTCCCCGGGAAAGAATTATATGAACGGTTTAAAATGGTTGGAGACGATGGTCAGTCAGGCCCTCCCAGCCTCCTCCTGCACGCGTGTGCTGTTCACATTCGCTCCGACAAGGCTGAACGGGACGCGGTACGGCCACCCTGCATAAGCGGCTTCCCAAACTTCCCACGAAATTTTCGGGGTCGGGGTGGCGCCAGGCCCGGCAGCCTGCTAGCCTCCACGGAAGTGCCTCGTTTGCATTGCTCATTAGTCAGAAGCGCAGAGCGCACGCCAGCGCAGCGGCCGCAGCGGCCGCTGCGGCTGCAAGCGGAGGTAAGCAGCACCAAAACGGCGGCAAGCGGCGGCAAGCAGGCGGCAAGCCGCACCAAAGCGGCGGCAAGCGGCGTCAAAGCGGCGGCAAGCGGCAGCAAGTGGCAGCCCGACCTGCGGCGTCGCGTAACTCTGCGCAATACCGTGAGAGATATGCCCTTCCCCCCACCACAGTGTATGCAACAAGCAGCGGACCGGTGGACCAAGGCCCGGCGGGTCACTCCGGAGCCCGCCCTCCCCGCCACACCGCGCCGCCGCCGCCGCCCGCCGCCGTCCCCCGCCACGCACCGATCGCACACAGGAGTCACCATCCATCGGAGTTATGCCCCTGGCCCTGCCCGGCCCGGCCCGGCTCGGCCCCGTCGGCTGACGTGTGCGCCGGGCGCGCCGGGAGGCCACCGTTGTGACATCACCGCACACTCGCTCCGTACAAAACACGGCAGAGGGACCAGAAAAGAAACATTGGGCGCCGGGACGCTCCGAGTATAGAATGGCGCCGATCATGTGTGCGACGGCTGTGCGACGTCCCGCGGGTCTTGCCGGGACTTGCTTTAAAAAAACGGGTGACCGCTTTGCAATCCTGGATGAACGAACACCTTAACCCATTTGGTGGCGCGGTGGCAGCGCGTGGCAGCGCGTGGCAGCGCGGAACCATGGCAAGCAGAAGCCTCCAGGCCAGTGCCCTTAATTCGACTACGCTATTTTTGATACGACGAATGCGTTAGGATCACATTTGTGTACAATTGTTAAAAATGGCATATTTTGTAAAAAAAAAAAAAACAAAAAAAAAAACAACTGATGCGTATTCTCCGACTGACGCGAAGCACACCACGGTAGCGTGTCATTGAGGTGGATTGCATCCTCCAGAATGAATGGGGCGTCCCTCGACGACAATCAGTGCGCCACTGAGCCAGTGACGCGACCTGCCGAGTGATCGCGTGGGGCCAAGAGTGCGCCGCATCCGAGTGTAAGTGTTTATAGCGCCGCAAATAAGGCACGGTTGGTGTCAATCATGTCAATGCCGGACGCAATTAGCTCGCCCACTGTGCATGGCGATAGCAGCGGCGGCGGCGGCAGCTGCGTCTAGAAGCGCGGCAGCGCGGTCCTCTCCGATCCCCTCCCCGGCCGAGCCCCGCCGCCGCCGTCTCGTCTGGCCCCGCGGCCGCCGCCGCCGCGGCCGGCCAGCGCCGTGCATTTACATACCGACCCACGGTGCACCCGTTCTGCCCTCGCGACCATCGGGGTTTCCCGCCGATGAGACAACCTGAAAACAACCGAGGTGTGATTTACGAGGTGGGAGGAGGAGGTCGGATGATATAATTTGTCTCCGCAGCATTCCAGGTGGCTGATTCGCCCGGCTCGGGCGGGGGGCCCATTCGCGTAGCTGGACCATGCCATGTGGCGAATTGTGGCACGGGCCGTAAGGAAAGGTGGATTTAATCTCCCGAGGAAAACAAAAGAAAACCGGAGACTTTCTGCTCGATCATAGAAAACAACGAAAACAAAAGAAAACCGGAGACTTTCTGCTCGATCAGAAAAACAGCCGTTCAGAGCAGAGGTCTCAGACACGCGGTCCGCGGCCTTTCTGGCCCGGTGCAAGAGAGACGGAGCCAGTGCGGTGTGCGTGAGTGCGAGCTAGAGGCTAGAGGTCCCACCCGTGCGGCCCGAGCGTCGTCTCGTCTCCTCTCTGAGACCCCTGGATCAGAGGCCGCCAAAGGCCACTGGAACGCAACCAGCTCCGTGTTTCCCTTGTTTTCCCCACGATACTAAATCCACCTCAAGGCCCCAAGGTCCCTCCGGGGACGACGAGCAAACTCGCCTGCACGCTACAGTGTAACCGCAGTGAGCCCTTTAAAGCTCACAACTCTGTCGTGTGGAAGAAGGCGATCCGTGACACGACAACAAGATATCTGTTTCCGTGGGTTAGCAACTCCATTAGCCATACTACTGGCATCCCCTCCCAGCGGGCTAGGCTGGCTCCGCTACCCCTTCCAGCCCAGCTCACCCAGCCGTTATCGCTCGACGGGAAACGTTTCCCGTTCGGTCGCGCAACTGTAACCGTGCCGTGCGGCATTGGCGCGCGCCCTGTTCCGTTCCGGGGGAGGCCTGGTGTGGGTGGGGAGGGCTGTGCTGTGGGGATTTGGGGTTGCCAACAATCGCGCAGGATCCAAGTTCCAAGTACGCCGGATATTGACTTGCAAAGAGGTGACGCGGTGCGCCCGCGCGCGCGGCCCGGCCCGGGCCCGGGGAGATGAAGTCGGGGGTAGACGAGTACACTCCGCGACGGCGGCGCGCGGCGCTCGAGGCTGGCGGAGTGCCGGGGGGTGTGAATTGGCGGAATGGTGATTGCGGCGTCTCAAAGGCAGCGGCACGGCCTCCGCCCCTCCTCGCCCCCCTCGCTGGGCCGCCCAGGAGCGGACAAATCGCACCCAACATACACAGACAAAAAAAATAGTCTCATGCACGATAAACGTGGCAGCAGGGTCGTTTATCCCGCTTGTTACCGCTTTCTGAGTCATGGGCGTCTTTCCTTCCTGATACGACTGTACCCTTGTCTGCGATGAGTCGCTCCAAAACGCTGCAATCTTCTCTTTGCGAACCGATTGTGCCGCAGCATTGCGCCGATTTTGAGGAAGGTGGGAGCGCTGTATGTTGAGTGTTCTTACTCACGCACGCACGCATGAAAGAACTGTTCCAATCCGCTTCTCATGCCCGATTCAGAATCGTTTCCATTCGATCTCCTTTCACGACGACACAATATCATTGTACCGAACGCTTTCCCGTATTATTGTGATACAGTCAAGCCGAGGCGAAGCGACTGCCACGGTCACTCTTTGGGTGTGTCAGTGGGCGTGGGTGGGAGGCCGCGCTGTCGCCAGTACCCTGGGTCCTTGGTGCCCTATCGGGTCCGTGTCTAGTTTAATCCATGCAGTATGCATGTTGGATCGGGTGATCCCGCCCAGCCCGAAGATGGGAGGCGGGGAGGGGCGCGGGGGCGCGCCTGTGCTGCGTCTGTCTGCTGGGCAACATGGCCACGCCGACCGCGCCTGCCCCCACGGCCTGTGTTCGCCTAGGCTAGCTGGAGCTCGGCCGTGACCCCCGGGGCCATGCACAGATAACAGCGTGCCTGTGTGTGTGTGTGTGTGCGCGCGCGCGCGCGTGTTCGCGCGTGTGTTAGTGCGTGGGAGCGCTCATGCCCAATATTGTTCTAGCCGACAACAATTAATGTCGAGAGAAAATTGGACGAATGGGTTCGATACTGTGTTGAATTTAAAGGAAGGGGGGGGGAGGTAATGTTAGGGACAAACACACACAATCCACATACGTATTGTGATTATTGGCCCCCGTCCTCTTTCTCGCAATTAGACTCACCGGATCACACGAGCGGGCGCGTTGCCCACTATCGCCCCCTCCCTCGGTAAGGTGCCATGATGGTCACAGACGATAGGCAACCCCATTCACATACGTGTGGCTGTTAGGGGCCGTTCACAAATTATGTCACACTCTTTGGGAGGGTGGGAGTAGGCGAATCTAACGACCAATGATCGTGACGACGGGGGGAGGTAAAGATCCCTGTAGTGTCACACCGTTACTCATTCCGCGCAGTGCCAAAAACAATCACTATTTTCGAACGAGGCGCGCCATTCACAATTCGGTGAGTCGATATGCGGATATGTATGTTCACAGAGGGAGTGGGGTGATTCAAAATCGTGACTTATACTGTGACAAAATGGGGGTCGGGGGATCGAAAAATTGTCCAGAACAGCGTGATGTAATTTGTGACCGGCTTCTTACGGTATAACTCACAATGCGGACGGGGCGAATCAAGCACCTGAGGTTATTTATTCACGGCACGATGCTGATTTTCCCCGGACGCACGCAGTGCTCCCGTGCCTATATTTCCCCGGAATCGACTCACGCTCATTTGAAACACGACATGCACGAACTATGTGTGTGTACCTCCTGAACTCTGAGCAGCTGTCTGTTTGCTGTGACTCAGAGCGCGACGCACGCCCACCGCGGCGTGGCGTGGCCGCTCTCCACTCATCAGCGCTCCAACAGCCCCCTCCCCCCTCATTTCTTTCCCTCTGCCTCCGGTGGAATGCGTAATATTCCGCACGTGCAAAAAAACAACAACAAAAAGCAAGCCCCTTGCTGCAAACAAACATACCAAGCAGCCCGCATTATACCGCGCTCCCAAAGTTAGGACAATGATAACTCATATGCAAATACTCAAAAGCTCCTCAACAGTCAACCCTTAGGCGTCAAATCATACGTATCATGTTGCTAGCTCCGCTTGCTAGGCTTGCTATCTGTCCACCTGTGGTGATTTGTTATTTGTTGCCTGCAAGGGCGGGCAATGACCCCCGCGCCCTCCAAGCCGATTAGGTCAGATGCGGCATAATCATTCAAGTAAAAGGCATTCAACCGCTGAACGTACTTTTTTCTTTATTTTGTGTCTGTTTGCACTGTCTTCTTCCTTTTGTTTTTGCGGTTTGTTTTAAAAGCCAACCGTCTCTGTCCCGGTCGACCCCGGCGGCAGCGCAACAGCGCGCACCCGCGCGCGCCGAGTTCGTTGTCAAAGTGATGAAGAGTTTGCTCGACTCTGGAGAGGTTAGTTTACCCCCCCCCACCCCCCCGGGTTGCGCGCGCGCAAACAACAACGACGAAGTGCCGTCGAGCAGACGGAGCCCGCCCCGGTCATCGCCGTCATCGCCGGTCTGGGCTGCGGTCAGACGGTACGCTCAAGTAGTGTCGCTATGGTCTGTGCGGCCGACAGGCAAACACGCCTACTCGATGGGCGACCTGGGCGACCCGTGTCGGCGGCCGACTCCACTCCGCGCGTCACGGCGCCGCCTCCATCGCTAGACCCGCGCGGTAGACCGCGACCCTCCACCACACAAGCAAGCAGGTGCAACAGGGGTCAACGATAGGTCCCCGTCCCCACTCGCACTGCAACTCCCCTCCCCTCCGGGCGGGGTTGCCCCGCCACGAAGCGCCGCAGGACCCCGCAGGACTCCTAAGGTGACGCAAAGCCCCTTCTGAGGTCGACGCGTGGAGTTCGGAAGGGCTTGTAACTGAAGGGACGAGAACTGAAAGGCGAGGGCGCCGTACGGGTCGCGCGGGTGGTGGGGCCGGGCGAGGAGAGGCCTCCCTCTAGCTTTGCGAAATCGACTTTATAAAAGTTTTAGACAGTTTTCATACAGTGGCGCTCGTTAGAAGTAAGTAACCAACAAGTAATAGGACTTCCCAGTTCCCAGCTCGTAGCTCAAATTGCGGGGACAAACTTTCATGACCGTCCACTCTTCCCCCCACCTCCTCCACTCTCCATACC
>NW_026267353.1:375716-381380 GCF_000697945.3 Frankliniella occidentalis | reverse complement strand
CCCCCCCCGCCTTTCTTCGCCTCTCCTCTGCTCCCCCAGTAAATCCGTTCAGATGGGCGAAGCAGCCCCTTCACCTGGAGTAGAAGTCAGCTGACTTTGATGAATGTCATCAATGTCTTAGTCAATTAGGTTAACAAACAGTCATAGATACCCTCGCTGCTTAGCGTGATGTGGCGGCATTGATGTCGAGAGAGGCGAGGCGAGGGGCCGAAGGGATGCTGTCAGTTCAAGAGAAGTTCGAAGGTGATCAGAGTCTTCCTGAAACTAAAAGGGGTTGGTGGAGGGCTGCTCCCCGAGCCTCCCTTGGAAGGGGCGGGGGCTCTCACAAAGGATTTGGTCTTCCAAGTGCTTTGGGAACTTTACCCGAGCCATCGCTCTAGATCAATAACACGAGTCGCAATTTGTTTCAGTGGCGCAGATCCGGTCCGTGGTGGAGCCCGTCACCAAGGAGGCCCTGAACCAACTCACGCCGGAGGTCGTGCGGCAGGTGTCCGACATGCCACGGGACGACATAAGTAAGAACGATTTGGCCTGCGAATCTCGTGTCGTCTTCCCTTCCGGCAATAAAAGTCGATCAATAACCCAAACTTGCGTCCTCCAACAGTGAAGTACGTGATGGGCGTCCTTGAGCCAGCCACCAAGACGGTGGTCTCGGGCGTCTCGGGGATCGTGGAGCCGGCCGCGGCGTCGCTGCGCCGCCTGCTCGAGGGCACGCGCACCCGCATCAAGGGCGGCGTGCGCGTGGTGCTCAAGCCCGCCGCGGACGGGCTCGGCGCCATCGCCGCCCCCGCCCTCGACGAGATCATCTACCTGGCGGTGGACACGGTTCGGATGCTGTGGAAGAAGTCGTTCGAGCCCCTCCACGTCGAGCACATGGAGCTGCACTTCAGAGACCCGCTAATCACGTGAGTAGGGCGATCCCCATAACGTGCAGGTGTGGGTAGCGACGACGGCGGGTCAGAATGTTTGTTTTAACGCGTACTGAATGACGTCCTCTTGCAGCGCTGACCTACAGCTGAACGACGTCCAGGTGAACAACGCGTCCACATTTGTGCTTGATTCCATCAAGTCGGAACCGCAGAACATGGCGGCCAACTTTACGGCGCACGTCGAGGCGTTCAACGTCACGGGCTTCTACGACGTAAACGGCGCCGTGGTCAACGGCGAGCACAAGGTGTTCGGCGGCGGCAACTTCACGTGAGTTTGAGCTGAGAGCTGTGGGTGGGCTACTGCCCGTCGTCTCGGCTGTGGCTCTCATGGCCCCTTGCGAGTCGGCAATTCGCCCGCACTCCTAAACAATAAAGTCCAACAAAGTCGTTCGGACGCGTGCGAATTGCTTGCTTGTCTGGTCTGGCCTATCCTCTCTGGCAAATTACACCAGATCACCTTGCTATAAGTTCCGTTTGTCGTTTTTTGTTTCCACCCACAGAGCCGTGATTCGAGGGTTAAATATCGGAGGTCGGGTAGAGATCGGCATTAAAGACCTGTTTCTGCACGTGAACGACCTCAAGTTGGATATTAGTATTGAGAAACTCCAGGTAAGAGGAAGGATGAACGATGTTGAAACGCGCTGACTGAATAGCTCTGGGCACGCTCCGAGGCAGACTGCTGCGAACCTACATCATCAGCCTCACTGTTCCGTCCACAGGTGAAATTGGAGGGCCTATTGGGCGACGCCGCCGTGGCCGACCTGGCCAGCGGGGTCATCAGCGACGTCGGACCCGAGTTCCTCGAGGAGTTCCGGCCCGAGGTGGGCGCCATGATCTCGGGTCAGATCAAGGACTTCGCCAACGACATCCTAGGCACTTTCACCGTGCCTAGCATTTTGGAGCGAATCCGACAGCACAGCGAGGAGACGGCCTCCAAACGGCTGTCGCTGCGCAACCGGGTCCACCTCTACCACCACCAGGAGCTGGAGGCGGAGGCGGAGCGCATACGGCTCAGCCAGCGCGCACAGGACCACGCCGACAAGAGGCCAGAGCCCTAACGTGTGCGTCCTCGCGACGCAAGCTCCTCCTCCTAAAGTCCCGAGTCCTCCCGGACTTCCCCCAAGCTCCGCACTGCACTATGCCGGCCCGAGAGGTGCACTGTTATCCAATCTCCTCGAGCAGAGCAGTGAATTGGATTGCAAGCTGAGCAGCAGCAAGTCTTTTTAAATGAGAGAGAGAGAGCGCGAATAGTTGGTGGCCGTGCGGTGGGTGCCTAGCCTACCACCATGCTCAATGGGCGTTTTTCAGACACAGCCCCACACTCTTTCCTCTCATAATAGCTCTATGATACACATTGAGCATCCCAGTGAGAAACGTCTATAGCTGTAAGATTGATGGGTCTATTCCCCCACAGTGAACACTAAAGAAGTGAGTAATTTCAGCATTATTTTTAAAAAATTGAAGCATTAAGAACATTAAGATTTACTTTAAAAAGTAAATCGATGCTAATGCAACAAACAGAACGTTCGTTGGTAAAGTGCCAAAATAATTCCACTCTGTAATTATAGAGTCTTGATGTCCTCATTCCAATTTATAGTCATGTGTCCAATTCCCAAGTGGGAGTTCTTAATTCACAAAAAGTGTGAGATGCCACAACTACTATTTGTATAGCTATAGTATACGCAAGAATTTTGCTCAAGTACCTGCAGTATATCTATGTCGTTATTCAGAAATAAGGATGTTTAGAGAGAGTTATGTTATGATGCATTCAAAAACTGTGATAAATTTTAACTCGTAATTTTAATACTTAACTGAATTGACTCTAGAGTGTGATATTTTATAAGATTGTTAGTTGTTTTGGTGAGATTTAGGTAAATTTGCCTACAGTGAGCCACTGTAGATCTTGTACAGTTTTTTAAAGCAACAACAAATATTTCAGTAACAGACAAAAATTAACAAGATTTAATGCAATTCTGTAGTCTACAGAGGTAAAAAATTAATTTTGATGCTTGCACAATGCATTAAAAAAAAAAATTAAGACACTGATAAATCTTAATATTGATTACAAGAGACCTATGAATACCACAATATTTCTTAATGATAAAACTAATAGTTGCAAACCAGAAAGAAAATTCTAATACAAAATTGTTACATGGTTACATGTTTTTTTTCTTCATTGAACCTATAACATAGCCAATCGAAAAACTGCTTGAAACTTGCACCTTACATAATGTTTACCATCATTCTTTCTTTTTAAAAGAGTGCCATCTAATTAGTATGTCATAAACACTTTAAAATACAGAAATCTTCTTATTGCCTTTCCGTAAGTTTTGTTCTGCATTTATTCTCATTTCCGATTCCTGAAGATGTTTTATTTCTTTCTCTTTGCCAGCTACTTTACCAGCTATTGCAGAATAGGCAGGAGTTCCCTTTGTCTGACGGCCTAAAGATTCTTTTAGATGAATGAGATCTTTTTCAGCTCGTCTTATATCTTCACCCACTTGTAAATTAGCAAGATTCAAGCTTTTCCGAGTTTCATTCTTCAAAGCCTTCCCTTCTTCTTTTCCTTTGCTAGTGGATGGTTGGTTGGTATCTCCTGGAACACAATTTTGACATAATTTTGGAACAATAATGGATAGGTATATGAAGTTGTAAGCACTATTTTCATACTGATGCACTACGAACCTAATTTGCTATTAATAAAATCAAAGACATTAACTCGTTTCTTCTCTCTTTCATATTTTGCTTTCTGCTGTTCCAACTGTTTTTTCTTTAATTTTCTAAGTTTTTTATCAGTCTTTAACAAACTATCACCCCCTGCCTGTTCCTTCAATTTCATACAATGGTCTGAAATGCAGTAAAAAGCAGAATGAGGACACACCAAGAAGGCCAAACCTAACTTAATTTAGTACTTAAAAAAAGGACATACCAAGAGACTTCCCAGGGGGAAAAACGACAGCCTCAACTGGCTCCACTCGCCCTTCTCCTGATGGCCCCAGGCCTGTGCCTGTCACATATCCCATTTTTTGCATCAATCGAGAACCAATGCCCTGTAAAACACAAACTAAGATATAGCAAATAAACATTGTTGAAAGACCTAAAAGTTACATAAAAATTGTATGACCTTTGTGTGCTGCTCCCAAGCACCAAGAGCTGTTGATGGGGAGTTCATTAAACTCAACTGAACCATGGCTGATTGTTCAGTTGAATCATCATGATCTCCATAGTCATCATCACTATCATCACTATCACCTGATAGTGATTCAGATCCACTCTTACAATCTGTGTGGAGAGGATGAGTAATATAGAAGTTATACAGCAACATAAGTCCAAAAATAATAATATACTTTACAAACAATTTCTACTTACCTTCAGTACCCTCAAGGGGTAACATATCCTTTAGTCCAACCTGGAGTTTACTTCCACCTGATGTCTCTAATTTAACTTCCCAAATAGAGTCTTTAATCTCATATAGCACAATGGCTCGATGCCAAAGTTTATCTTTTCCGTTTATGTGAACTAACACCCTAGAGCCGCCTTTTATTGAACCAAAATTGGGTTCCCTAAAATTAAATTTAAAAAATAGAAAAATAGATCAAATAAATTGATTGAAGTAAATTGAGTAGCATAGAGCAAAAGAGTACTGACTTGTATTCTTTTAGGTTTGAGAGTTGAGCAAGTTCACCATGGGAAAACCGACATTTGCTGTCATCAAATCTACACTCTCCTTCAAGGTAATATGTACATGGTAACATTTTGGTTTCAATAGGATTTGTGAACATTACTCTGACCTAATCGACAACAAAAATTATGAAGAAAAATATAAACTTGTGTCCAAAAAATGTGAATGTTTCCGCTTACAAACCTGGATTTGATCCATCCCTGTAATGTTATTGGCTGGTTCAACATGAAAAACTAGAGCATTGTGATATGAGGTTCCCCAACCATGACAGAAAGGAGCTTGACATTTCATACCCTGAAGTGCCTCTAGCTCGGCCTGAGTTGATTGAAAGGAGCAAAAATTATTTTCATGACAATATCATACTCATGTAACAATGAATTTTTTAAATAATATAATGGTATAGATTTTTAAAATGAGAATCAAATACATACAGCAATATCAGGAATATCCGCTGGGTTGGAACAGTTGGAATTAGCTTCTTCCTTGTTTGAGGGATCGGCTGCATCTTCCACTTCTGCCTTGAACAAAGCATATTCCTTTGCAAAGGGGTCATCATCAGGTTCCTGCTTGGGCGAGCCACGGTCTGAATTTTGTGGAGGTTCCTGAAGCTCTGCTAGATTTTCTCTCGTTAAAGTTATTAGCTGTTCAATATCGTCCCTTAGAGATGACAGTGTCTGCTTCTCTGTGTCATTTGTGGTAGCTCTAATAGTTGCATTCACCTGTTGAAGCTGAATTAACGATTTGTGATTAACTTAAACGTGTTCTGAAAATTTCTTCACTGATGTGTCACATTCATCAAACAGAATAGTTGCCAAAAATTGATTTTTAAAAACTGAAATTTAGGTTATGTTTCCGTGTCATAGCATACCTGAATTTCATATTCACGAAGAGATTCCGTAAGTGTCTGTACCTCAGACGACATCTTGTCCTCAAACAACACTGTTCGGCATTCTTATATGTCATGTATCATTCGAAATTCGATTAATTGGAAACATAAACACACCGCCGGTCGAACATAGTCCAACAGAACTCGGACACCACACGCAGGGGGGG
>NW_026267353.1:363032-375666 GCF_000697945.3 Frankliniella occidentalis | reverse complement strand
GGGGTGGAATGAAGAATTTCCTATCGAAGGGAAATTTGCGTTTAAGTGATAAAACTGACATGATTTTGTGAAGATTTTGTTTAAATTATGTTTATTTAGAACTGTCCTTAAAGACTAGGCAAAAAGTAACACACTACATACAGAAATTAATAACTGGAAATTTGTGCAATCAATTTTAGTTACTTTAGAGAATCGCCAGGTTTGTATTGTATTCGCTCAAATTTTTTTTTATGTAAATTTATAAAACATACACCATTGGATGACCTCTCTCTGCCACATAGAACAACTATTGAAAGGCTATTTAACAAGGCAGATTTCTGCATATGAGATATCCAATTATTCAACCTGAAGGAAGAAGACATGTGTGATGAAGATAAAGATTCATTGAACACTAAAGTATTTATGACAAAAACGGGGAAGAATCATCTTACTTTGTAACTATTTTCTCCTCAGCAGAGGCCAAGGCAGCACTTTCCTTCTCCGTTAATTTAATGTGTCCAATAGTGAGGAAATTATCAAATACTTTGGATGAAGCTCCATCAACTATGGATTGATTGGATGCAGAAATCACGCAAGTAACACGTCCAGTATCAGAGGTTTCGTCTTTTGCAATAGTTTTGCAAGAACCATCATCGTTGACTTGTTCATAAGATGCTATCCTTGGATTGAGATAATCCATATATTTTTCCACAATTTCAGGTCCAGCCAAAATAGATGCTAAAAAGTAAAAAGAAATACTTACTACTCTTTCAATGCAAATTCTTGTTATGCAAGCAAGTACTAAAGCACATACATACCATGTTTTCCCATTTGAGTAGCATAACTAAAGAGACTGGTTGCATATCCAGATAGATCCACTTTCTCATTAGTTTCAGAGTTTTTGTGCTTGTTCATTCCGTGAACTGAAAGAACTTGATCGCCAAATTCGAGACCTAAAGAAAAGGGTAGTTTTGATAGGAACTTTCTTTACATTGAATTTCATAACTAATAAATAAAAGTAAGGCTAAACAAATACTTTTTGACAGTTTAAGTTGAACCAGTTTGAGTGAGGCAGATGAGTCTTCAACAGAACAATGTCCTTGGTTGCCTGTTTGGATTGATTCTTTCAGAAAATGTTCAGAGAGATATCTGAGTTTTGATTTTCTGTATCGATCTCCAGTCACATTGAAGATTACACTAGTATCAATACAATAGGGATGCATCATCTGCAGGGAAAGAGAAGAATAAAATATGAGTAGTACGTGAAACTGATAGACAGTCTATTTAAACAGACATGATTAAGTATAAAAAAACATTAAGTAATACCTGTAATGCAACTAAATCAAAATTTAATGATTGACCAACAAGAATGGCATCAGACTCAAGGTTTTCTTGGATAAATTTTTGAACATCTTCTAACCTTGTAGTAACATTCTTCATCATTGCAGCAGTGATTCCTGAATACCTTGTGAGGTAGTTAGTAATCTTGTTAGGGGGTAAAACTAGCGTATCTAAAACCGTCTAGAAAATAAAATAAATCTTCTTGAAATTATTGAACTAAGAGCAAACAAGCAAAGAGAGCCATTTTAAAAGAAAACAAACCTCAAGTTTTTCATTGACAATTGAAACTCTTGTGCATTCACTTTTACCAATTGAGGTTGTACACATTTCACAGTCCACAGCATACATTGGAGAAAAGTTGTTAACTTCTTTATAGATGGGCTTTGTGGCAACAAAATCTTTAAACCTATGGAAAAGATCCAGTAAGACATCAGAAAAAAAACAGATGTATATTGAATATCAAAAAGAATTTTAAGGACATACTTTTCTTTAAGAGCAGCATTTAATGGAATTGGATACCCTTCTTCAATCATTTGCCATGCTGAAAGCAGCAAATGAGTTCTAGGGAACTTATCAGTTTGAGGCAATGTTTCTGGTACAGGAAGTTGAGATGGAGCTTCATTTCCAGATTTTTTATCAGAAACACTCTTATTTCCATTTTTTAAACTACTTGTTTCAGATGAACTTTCAGAGGGATTGTTTCCATTCACCGGAAAAAATGCACGCAGTACTTTGAACACCTCACAACTCGAATTCACTGCCTTTTCTAAAGAACCATATGCTGAAACAAAAAAGGATCTTCATGTTCTTTCACACTTCTTATGATCAGAAGAAATTTCTGAGAATGGAAGAACCTTACTGACCTTGAATTATATTGTTTCCTTGGTTGCGAGACAATGGAATAGCACAAAACTCCTCAATTAGGTTGCCTCCATATGCAGAGGGCATTACCACTTCAAGATGAAAAGGAAAATTCGACTTTGACAAAGAGGTCAGACTTTCTTCACATTGGAGGTAATCACTGATACCAGCTCCCTCAATGAATAGGATTTGAACTGCAGTTAAATGGCCACATTTGTCCAACTGGCACCATCTGCACACAATTTTAAGAGAATGATATATTATTGAAAATAATACTTATTATTAATAAAATTGAAACATGCTTCAAATTTAAGAGATATTTAGACCTGGGTATAAAAGGTGAATTTTGAGCTAAGGTAGAGAATAATACAAAGTGTTGAATGTCTGAGAAAAATATTGGTACTCTGTCAGTAGGTGATACATTGAGTTCTGCTTGGAAACCAGTGGGTTCTTTTAGAGAGAGATATGGTGTTTTCTGTAAATAATAAAAGGAATAAGAAACACTCTGGTTGGTATAGAACATGGCAAAATATACTCATCATACCTTTTTTTCTCTGTTACGCTGTTTTAGAAGTTTGCGTAATTCCTCTAATTCTTTTTCTGAATACTTAGGTTTAGAGTTATCCTCACTGATATCTTCTTGCTAGAAATTTAAAAGATGTCTCAAAATTACTGATGAAACTATTATCAATAAGCTCAAAAGTTTACAGGCAACTAAAAATAACACAGATCATTTTTTTAAATAAAGAAAACATAAGAATACACTTACTGAAGGGCCAGTTAATTTCATTTTCTTTTGTTGTGGTTCTTCAGAACTTGCTTCGGTATATGAAGGAGTCATTATTGTCTGAAACAGAATATCATCGGTATATTGTGGAAGACATTATACCCAGCAAAAATTCTTTAAGCGATTGAACTAAATACCTCTCTATCCTTTTTATTTAAATCAGAAATTTCTAAGAGGGCTGCAATTTTTTTACGCTTCTGTTCCTTGCGCTTTTCTTTAAGGGTCATGTTGTCCATTATGCATCATACCATCAGTCAATAGCCTGGGAGAATTGAGTCTGCAAACAAAACAAGATTGGGTTAATATTAAAGAAATAGCAAAATAGTGAAAGATAGTAAAAGAGACTCTATGTTGTCGATTTGAATAACTACTGAATCTTCTGAAAATTTGCTTTATAGAACTGTCAAAGCAAGAAAAGAAATTCCTATGAATAAAGGACACCTCTCCACCAAACAGATAGATAGAGCATGCTAATAGGAGGGTTATGTACTCTTAACGTGGTTTACCAATTGTGTAAATGCGGAAATGTAACAGCCTTCTTCCCGTTTGATAGGTTTGACCAAGCGAAATACAATAAAGCAAATTTGACATGAAACACTATGTCTAACTAGAAAAAGTGAGCAATGTTAAACTGTAACCAAATGAGATTTTGGTCTACCTCGTTTGCAGCACACGCCACACGATCATAACATTGTGATCTGCGAATAACGATCTACGCATTCGACGCACTTCACCGCTCAAATGCGCGCGAATAGGTTCGCAGTTCAAATTGAGAAAGTTCGCATTCGCATTCATCTTCTCGCTCTAGGAGATGGTCGACGAAGGCTGTTCTCAGAGAACCGTTCCTTCATGTTCCTTCACGCGTTCACCCTACTGGGCACTTTCGGTGTCGTTTCTGATCATTTTAATAGACATATATGTACCACTGCACTACACCCTCGCGCATAACACTGTTAAAAGTAATGTACCCAGAAACAGAATCCATACAGATCGTCCTGCACTTTAAAACTAAAGTGAAAATGTGTTCGACTGGTATTTGAGGAACAAATACTTGACCATGCTCGAAAAGAACTTTCCTCTAGTATAAAGGTACATTCCATAGCCTACAGAACCACACTGTTTAAAAAATTACCACACCGTTCTGTAGTGATTTACTGTTGATTTTTTTTTAAACAGTCAAGCATGCTTGCTCGCATAAACACCAAGCGCTATAGTCCGCCCCCCCCCCTCCCCTTCCGACACACAATAAACGTTTCCTGTGTGACCCTAATGATAGCGCCTGCGACACGCTGGGTAGGCCAACCCGTCAAGCAGCTGTGTGAAGACGGCGGCCCACCCTGCGCCACTGAGCGCTGAAAGAAGAAGAGAGGCTCATACTAGTGTTTTTGATTGGGCGGGTACGGCCTGACACTCTATCCCGATCTCATTCAGGCCGTCGTGGGGCGCGCTTAAAGTTTAGGCCATATATTCGCCCTGTCGAAAACAATAGCTCGAACTGCAAGGCAACTTTTTTTTTGGCACCCAACGTTAGCGTTCCCTTCCTACGCACTACGCGTCAGCTTAGGGATTTCTTATTGTGGGGCCACCTTAACTTTAAGCCGCCAGGTGTCGACAAGGCCATTGTTATGTCTCTCATTTGATTTTCAATCCGCGCTGGCCTTCCTTAATCGGCCTAGTATTCAGTTAACGACCCCTAGTCTGCTCGAAAGAAAGTGGTGGGGAAAAAAAGGAAGAAAGACATGGAAACTCGTGAAAAGGGGGAATGGTGACGGAACTTTTTACTCGCCGAAACAAATGGAACATCATGCAGTAATTTTACGTAGTACTCAGGTTTGAATCAGCACCACCAAAATAAGTTGGGAGTACGGGAACGCAACGTGCGGTATGAGTGTTAAAAATCGAATCAATGTCAAAAACGTAATTGGTATTGGTGTATAAACGTACTGCAGCCATATGACGCGAGAAATCGACTCACTGTCGCAGGGGACAGTTGTGTGCGTGTGCGTGCGTGCGTGCGTGTCTAAAGGTGTATGCATCCCTATTACAATTACGCCACATTACCCAATACTTCACTCGCACCTGGCTGTGCGTGCCGAAGATCTGTCCCTGTTGGGTGAGAGGAGAGAAGGCCCCGGCACGTGCATTCGTGCAGTCTTGCACTGGTGAGACACATCTTTTGCCCGTAAAGGCCTATGTCGCCCTGTACACAGACCTGTTTGTCTCATTTACATGTGACCTGCACATCGCTTCGGCCCCGCCGCGCCGGTGTGGCCATGTCGGTGTGATTGGCCTCATTGTAAACCTATTCTTTTGCTACACCCCCTTCCCCTTTCCACTTTCCCACTCCTCACTATTGCCAACAAAGTAGTCGGTGCCATCTCCGACCCGACGAATCGAAACTCCTACAGTAACAGTAACTGCTTTGCCTGAATCACGTGGGGAATTTGATTCCGCATACTCTGGAAATCCAAGTGTAGGAATGTCGCACACCTGCAGGTGAGTGAAAAAAATCACACACCTGCAGGTGTGCGACAAAATTTTCACACAACTGCCGATGTGTGAATGACTATTCACACACTTGGGGTGAAAAATGGCTATCTTTCCAAGTGTGTGAACATTTTGTCACTCACTTACGGTGTGTCCGGGAGAATACGCGGCAGCTCGAAGGGTTGCCTACACACTAGCTTGCAGGCGCCGAGGGCGGTGGGGGAGCGGTGGAGGTGGCGGGAGGCGGCCGGTCGCCACGGTCTCCTCCAGCCACCTCTACAACTCCCCCTCTCGCCCTCGGCGCCTGCAAGCCAGTGTGTAGGCAACCCTTCGAGCTGCCGCGTATTCTCCCGGACACCCGGTACAAGCATGTTAATTTTTTCACACACTTGCAGGTATGTGACATTTGTACACTTGGATTCCCAGTATATCCCCCCCCCCTCACACAAAATTTATAATAGTGGTGGGCGGGATAAGAATAGCCCTTCATCAAAATCGGAATGGAGAGGTGGTAAAACATGCTAATGAAAACAATTCACAAATTTGCTCAAGCTTGCGCAAACTGGGTCGACTGATCTTGGCACACTTTGTTGTACCATGCGCCGAGTCGGAAATTAGATATCTGTGGATGTGTCTACAATATATCTACAAAAGTCTATGATGAACAAAGGTGATTCCTGGATCACTTTGGGTGGGTTTCGGTCCGGCTGAGGTCGGGGGAGGGCGATGCTGTGGGTTGCCCACATACAGGTTTTGTGTAGTGAATTGACTACCTTTCAGGTAACTATTCAAGGCTGATTGTTGGAGGGGAGAAGGGGGGCAACTTGCCCCTTAAAACCACGCTTGCAGAGTACACTAGGCCCGTGGCCCACTTGTGACCGCGGCTTCTGACTCTGGCTACTGGCTCACACGTGTGTGTGTGTGTGTGTGTGTGTGTATGTGTGTACATGAGTGCCCCACTTTTTCACAAGTAGGGTCAGCCTCACTGCGTACTGCGTAGTAGTGAACAACAACAACACCAAACAAACAAACAAACAAACAAACAAACAAACAAACAAACAAACAAACAAACAAACAAACAAACAAACAAACAAACAAACAAACAAACACGACTAAACTATTGTACAAATTTATCGCAGAGGCACAAATTTTAAACGTCACATATACTTGCCATATTTTTTCCTTGAGCATTGTAAAACACGATGATAATCTTTGTCCAACGCATATCGTTCGACAGGGGGACAATTTTGTAATCTTATCCTTAAAATTTGTTCCGTTCACCACCTGAATTCAGAACAGGATTTTCTCTTGATTACATCATGCTTACCCTTTAACTCTTCCATTGTTTTAGAAGTGGCTGAAATATGATCAAATAGTTGAAAATGACTCTGTTTCTTTTCATTGCCTCCGCACAGAACGCGCTTCATTCTTTCGGAATACGCGAGTCAAGCTGTCACGAGAAACGTAGTGGGGATTCCCACCGACGCTTGATGGCAAGGCATTGGTGGCAAGGAACGACGGACTTGCTGCGTGAGTTTCTGATGAAATGGGTGCATTTGGCATGTTATGTTATTATCGTCCGGAAATGGCCCGAACTTTTAAGGTACACCGACCGAGGTCGAACTGATGTCAACACTTCTTAAGAACGACACGATGTTCGCATTTACCGGACCCCATTTTGGTAGCCCCATTTTCCATTTCACACCTGTTATGAACTTGCGGTATAGAGGACGGGATGACTAAAAGAGCGGGAATGTGACAGGAAGGGAGTGATAAAAGAAAAGGGGGGGGGAGCAGGGTGCGAGGGGAGCTGAAGGCGTTGGCGGGCTGCGCGGAGGGGTCGTATTAGCATACCATGAATAGAGCGGCTTTGTCCGATTTCGGTTCAACTCGCCCCTCGCTCGTTCGGACATTTGTATCGAGGCGGCCGCGGTGTGACTATCAGAGCGCAGCGCGTGGCGCATGTCGAGGCCCAGCTCAACAAGTGCGGCCAACTAGTCGGGGAGCAGTCCGAGGGGCGTCGTCATCCGAGGTTTACTACTTCTCGTCTAGTGAGCACAGAGGTGAGTTCAGAGGTTACAGCTTCACATCCGCAGGGAAGAGCCGAGGTCTTTGTGGAGGAGTGGCGGCTCTGTTCAGTTCAATCGCAACAAAATTGACCGCTGCTCGTAGTTTTGAATGTAGATTTAAGTGTTTTAGGCTTCGTTGAGTTTGCAAGATTGTGTGCGGAGTAAAAATGGGTTGAAGTGGTTCCTTGCCACATCACACCGTTTTTGTTGCTGTTTTTGTGGGTTTTTTTTTTTGAAGCAGTTCCAAAAGGACGGATCACCAATGTGACATCGCACTAGAAAATTGGCTGAGTCATGTAGTGAACCAAGCGCGGCACATCGGCTTTGACTTTGGCTGTTTTGGTTCCAGACCGGAGACTCGAATAAAATGGGGGACGAGGTTGTGATATCTGGCGTGGGAGGGCACTTCCCTGACTGCGACAACCTGAAGGAGTACGGCGAAAAGCTGATGAAGAATTTGCATCTCATCAGCGATACGGCGGGCGAATTGCAACCAAGTGAGTTGGGCCGTTAGGCCGCCAAGGTCAAATAAAGCCGTCAACCAGAGTGTCGGTTTGCAATCAAACCGGCACAGTTTGTCAAAAAAAAAAAAGAAAGAAAAGAAAAACAGTACCACCAAGAGTGCACTGCATAATTATGCACCGTGCGTCAGGACAACGGCACAACAGTGTTGCAGGGTTTGCATGCGGTAAGTGCAACATACTGTTGTGTCGTGGCCCTGACACATGGTACTCCGGTGCTCGGCGAAAGCGGAAGTAGAACAAAAATGCAAAATTTCGCCGGCCGAGCCGCTCCGACCGTCACTTGTCTCGTCCGCGCAGCCCTGCCCCTCGGGAGGTAACAGGGAGGAGCCGAGCCCCCCTCCCCCTTTCCCCTGGACCCGGAGTATCCTTACACATTTCTCACAGGGGTAAAAATGGAACTTGTGCAGGGTACGATGCAGAGATGGCGGCCACCTTCCAGCCTGACCCGGACGCGGTTCTCAACAAGGAGACGCTCAAGAGCGGCAAGATGCGCTTCGGCGACAAATTCGACAACACCTTCTTCGGAATGCACGCGCGTCTGGCGGCTGCGACCGACTCCATCACGAGACATGTCTTGGAAAGCACCTTGGAGGCAGTAGTTGACGCGGGTAGGTTTGTGGTGGACATCGTGGTTCCTTCTGACCTCACCGTTACCCCTTCCCATATCACGAGCTTGACAGAGAACTCGGTTCTCGCCCTATCCAGGCTACAGCCCCAAGGACCTGCACGGCTCCAACACGGCCGTGTTCATGGGCTACCACTGCAGCGAGTCCGAGAGCAACTTCATCCGAGAGTCGGCGGACGGCTTCGGCATCATGGGGCTGAACGCGGCCATGACGGCCAACCGGGTGTCCTACTGGCTCGACCTCAAGGGCACCAGCTTCACGCACAACACGCAGCTGGTGAGCGGCATGCAGGGGCTGGACATGGCGTTCCGCGCGCTCTGCCGGGGCGAGTGCGACCGCGCTATCGTCGGCGCCGCCTCGCTCTCCTACCTGGCCGAGCTCGCCACCCACTACGACGACCTGGGCTGGCTCAGCCCCTCCGGCAGCTGCAAGCCCTTCGACCGAGCAGGCGAGTACCAGCGGCCAGCACGACAGCCAGCGGTGGCCGCGAGCGGCGGGCTCTGACCGCGCTGCTGTGTGTGCTTGCAGCCGACGGCGGCGTGCGCAGCGAGGCCGTGGTGGTGCTGCTGTTGGAGCGGCGCAAGACGGCCCAGCGCGTCTACGCCGAGGTGGTGCACACCGCCGCCGCGCTGTGCTGCGAGCTCAGCCGGTCCCAGCTGCCGCAGCTCGAGCGCCGCGTCATCTCCCACATGCTCAACAACTTCTACACCGTGAGTATCCGGACCTACTGACCACCACGTCCGCTCGGATACCCAGACAAGTAGGGCAAGATAAGCAAGAAGTTCAGCAGGGTGATGTGACCACTGTGTGGTCACGCTGCCATGTTAAATCATGGACGACAAACATAGAGCCACACTCCACTTATCGTGATCTCCAGGATTGCGGCGTGCATCCCAAGGACATCCAGTACATAGAGGCCGACGGCTGGGGGGTGGACTACGTGGACGAGTCCGAGATCGGCTCGCTGGACGACGTGATCGCGAGCCGACGTACGGAGCCGCTCCTCATCGGCTCGGTCAAGGGCAACATCGGGCAGACCGAGGCGGCCAGCGGGCTGTCTTCCATCTGTAAGGTGAGGGGGGAGACAGTTCAGTTTGGATGGTGAGAGGTTTGAAGTGACAGGTGTCACGTCGTCTCGCAATAACTCTCGTCTCCTCGACAGGTACTGGTTGCCCTGGAGTCTGGCATTATTCCAGCCACCATCAACCACGTCGAGCCCCACGGGAGACTCTCCGCCCTGCGTAATGGACGCATCCGGGTAAGTGTGGGGGTGCATCGTGCCTTTTAGTTTTAGCCACCCACAAAAGTTCCCAGTTGGTTAGGTACGGATCCAGGACAGGGCATTTCTCTCTCTCCTCGTGATCGTCTCGTAACAAGACATCATTCACAGTTTTTTCGTACCCCCCCTCTTCCCCCTACCCTCTCTGGTCTGCACGACGGTACAAATGCCGGTGCCTGTGGTTGTAACCGCGCCTTTCTCCCATGTCGTTAGGTTGTGACGGAAAACACCCCCCTCCCGGAGGGGTTGGTGGCGGTCAACAACATTGGTCTCGGCGGCATGGTCGGCCACGTCCTGCTCCGCCCGAACATGAAGGTCAAGCTGCCCCCGGCCATGCCCCCCGCCGACGCCACCGATTCCGTCGCCTTCCCCAAGCTGCTCCTCATGTCCGGGCGCACCCCTGAGGGCCTCGAGGAGGTCATGAAGATAGCAGAGCTCAACGCCAACGACCCCGAGTACTTGCACCTCTTGCACGGCGCCTTCGCATCGCACATATTCGGCCACATGTACCGCGGGTACTCCATCACGCCCAGGAACGACCAACAGCCGCCCCAGGTTAAGGTAAGCTACCGAGTTCCAGAAAAGAAAAATAAGCTGAGCAGGGATGGAAAACTGTTCTCATTATTATTGATTGGCCGTTGAACATGAACTGTCACTTACGGATCATCTTAAGGTACGTCGGTCATTCGCCGTCACGCACTAGCCAAAGTTCAGTCTGTGCAAGCTTGCAGAGCGCCTGATAGGTAGGCAACATCTTGCCCGCAGTGCACATGAGCATTGCGGGGCGGCCTACCCGGAGTCTCGCAGGCGCCGAGCTCGAGGCTCGAGATTCGTTGTCTGCCGAGTAAATCTGAGAAAAACAGACGTACTTTCTGCCGGGCTATTCCTTCGTGATTAACCGCACTCGTGTCTTCTCGCAGTTCTACACGGGCCAGAAGAGACCCGTCTGGTTCATCTACTCCGGGATGGGCAGCCAGTGGCCCGGCATGGGCGAGGACCTGATGCGCATCCCCGTGTTCGCCGCGGCCGTGGAGCGCTGCCACGCGGCCCTCGTCCCCCTCGGCCTGGACCTCAAGCACATCATCACCTCCAAGGACCCCAAGATCTACGACAACATCCTCCACTCGTTCGTCGGCATCGCCGTGGTGCAGGTGGGGCTGACGGATGTGCTGCGCTCCCTGGGCATCGAGCCGACGGGCATCATCGGGCACTCGGTGGGCGAGCTCGGCTGCGCCTACGCCGACGGCTGCATCACGGCGGAGCAGATGATGCTGGCGGCGCACGCTCGCGGACAGGCCTCCAACGAGACCAAGCTCATCCCGGGCATGATGGCGGCCGTCGGCATGGGCTACAAGGACATCAAGGACATGATCCCCGAGCCCATCGAGGTGGCGTGCCACAACTCGGCCACGTCGTGCACCCTCTCCGGCCCCACGGCCGACTTGGAGAGGTTCGTTGCCCAGCTCAAGGACAAGGGGGTGTTCGCGCGCAGCGTCAACGTGAGCAACATCGCGTACCACAGTCGGTACATAAAGCCAGCCGCACCGCGCCTCCTCGAGCTGCTCAAGGGCGTGATCCTGGAGCCCAAGGCACGGTCGACGCGCTGGGTGTCGACGTCGGTGAAACCAGGCGAGCACAAGTCGCCGGCGGCCAAGTTCGCCTCGGCGGAGTACTTTACCAACAACCTGTTGAGCTCCGTCTACTTCGAAGAGGGCTGCGAGAGCATCGACAAGGACGCCCTGGCCATCGAGATCGCCCCGCACGGCCTCCTGCAGGCCATCCTCAAGCGTTCCCTGCACGAGGACGCCGTCAACATCCCCATGACCAAGCGCGACTTCCCTGGCACCGCGATGGTGCTGGACGCTTTGGGCAAGTGAGTGACAGAGGCCAATGCACTTTTCCGACAGTCTCATCTCGAATGTGTAACCAACACTGTTTTGCCTCCAGGATGTACATGGAGGGGCTCAACCCACAGGTTAGCCGTCTGTACCCAAAGGTCGAGACTCCGGTGAGCAGAGGCACGACCTCGCTGTCACCCCTCGCCACCTGGGACCACAGGGACTCCTGGCCCGTCGCGTTCCTCAAGGCTCCCTCCGTAAGTCTGCGGCCCTCGGTGTGTTAACCTTTAATCCCGGGTGAATACTGATGCCTGCTTGGCACTTCTGATCCTCCACAGGGGAGTGGCCCGCGTACAGAGCTGCATCTGCCGCTGGCGCTCAGCACGGCGGAGCTAGCGCACCTCAGGGAATGCTCCTGGAACGGCCACACCGTGCTCACCCCAGCCACGTGCCTCGTGAGTAAACAGCCTAGGCTCCAGGTTGCCCTGCACACAACCATACTGTACGGTCTATGCTCATCCACCGAATTCTATCTTGCAGAATCTCGTCCACACTACCGTCGGCAGCTACGCTGAAGAGGGCATGCCGACCATATTCGAAAACGTCGTCTTCTACGATCCCATCGAGGTGCCCGAAGCCGGTACCGACGAGCTGTACGTGTTCGTGCAGCGGGGCAGCGGCCATTTCGAGGTGAGCGTCAACAACCGTCTGCTCGCCACCGGACGCGCCTTCCCCATGTCCGAGCAGGACTACAAGGACCACCAGGCCAAGAACAAGGACAAGCCACCGGCCACTGTGCCGCGGGAGGAGAGGTAGGTCGCGATTCACTTCGCCATGCCCCCC
>NW_026267353.1:352690-357822 GCF_000697945.3 Frankliniella occidentalis | reverse complement strand
TAACTTTCTTTTCCTGAAATTTGCATGAAGGCAAACTCATCAGAACACTATGACCGGATTTACCAGCAAAGAAATTCTTCATCTAAAAAACTTTAAATTGAACCAGTTTTCTACATGCTGGATAGTAATGTTTTCTACAAGTCTCTCTTTTACAGAATCCTATTCTAACTTCTAACATTTGGCAACTGAAGTATTTTTTTCTTTTCTATCAGGAAGTGTCCAGTCTTTTTTCGCAGACTTTTCCAGGTGGCTGATTCGCCCTAGTTCGCAAACGTAGTCATACTACACCGCACGTACCTACACATGCAAACAAAACACATCCTATCGTCTCTCAACATAGCACCTTATGGGTTCAAGCGAGTAGGCGGTACAGTCTAATTACGAAAGCGGGTAGAGCCAATCAGCCACCTGGTTTGTAATCTCCCGTTGGGATTACGTGACTGTCCGGAAAGTATGCCCGTTTCTCTCAGTAAATTACGAAAGATCGACGCCAGCGAGACTCGGGTAGGCTATCCCGCCGTACACGCAAGCTATACAGGCAAGATATTGCCTACCTGTTAGGCGCTACGAGAGCTGTATTGTCTGAACTTTCGTCGAACCTTCGTTTCGTAACAGAAAATGACGGACTTGCTTTTAGGGTAATCCCTTATTGGATGTTCCGCATTTCAAACAAACATTTTCTCAGAGCTGGGTTCGCAAAAAACTACCTCTGATTTTAGACGCGACTGTCTATTAAAATTAGTTAGGCCAATATGAGGGATATCAGGGCTGGAGCGGTCACCTCCGGCAGCCGACTGTGATACTTTGAGGCGCACTGGGGCAGTACTCGTTCGTGTGCTTCAAGTGTCCTCTCCACTCTCCTGCTGCTTCCCCTGGCGCCGGCGGTGCTGCTGACGCTCGCCGTCGGGCTTCCTCTGCTTCCTCGGCCGCCGCTGCTGCTGCTGCTGCTGCTGCTGCTGGCGCCGACCGCTACCGCCGCCCCTTTTGCGAGGTCGGTGTCCACGCAGGGGCGGGGCCGGGGTGGGCGCGGGCTCCGGGGTGGTGGTGGGCTCCGGGGTGGTTGTGGTGGGACAGGGCAGGGGCTCCGGCGGTGGCCGCGGCGGTCGGACGGTCGTGGTGGTGACGGCCACGCTGTCGTTGATGACGGTCGTGACGTTGGTGGTGAAGCCCCCGACGGTGAACACGCTGCTGTAGGACCAAGTGAACTCGACGCGGTGGTTGATGCGGCGCCAGGACTCTTTGGTCGTCGTGTTGGCCAGCCCCTCGGGGCAGCCTTGCTCGTCACGCCCGTCGCTGCAGTCGCGAACGCCGTCGCAGCGCGCGGACCGCGGGCGGCACGCGTTGTCGCAGAAGACTCCCGCCAGGCAGGCCGCCTCGCTGGCGCAGCCCACCTCGTCCTGGCCGGACGCGCACTCCGGGACGCCGTTGCAGGTCCCCGCCGCCGTCGCCGCCTGCGCGCCCAGGGTGCTGAGCGTGCACGCGACCTCGGACGGGCAGGCGGCCGCGCGGCGGACGCAGCGCCCCGAGCACGCCGTCGAGCCGCCCCGGCACGACACGCAGTTGGCCTCGTCGGCGTGGTTGTCGCAGTCCGGGACGCCGTCGCACACGAACTGCGAGTCGATGCACCTGGACACACAGACACACGTCTACAACAAACGGCGGCGACGCGATCAGACAGAGCAGCAAGAGAACCGCGCCTACCGGCTGCCGCAGTCGAAGCGCCCAGGGCCGCACACGCGCGGGTGGAAGAAGGCCGAGCCCAGCACCAGGTCGTCGTGACAGCCGCGCTCGTCGGCGCCGTCACTGCAGTCGAAGAAGCCGTCGCAGCGCCGTGACGCCATGATGCAGCGGCCGTCGCACAGGAGGGCGCCGTCGTAGCAGTGGCTACAGCTCTCCTCGTCCTCGCCGTCGGGGCAGTCGTCCACGCCGTCGCAGCGCGTGGTCTCCAGGCGGGGACTGCCGTCGTGGCAGTGGATGAGACGCGGCAGCGGCGCGCACGCCACGGCCCGCCCGCCCTGCAGCAAGCACCCTGTTAGAGCGTCGAATGCCTTGGCGCACAGTGCTGGCTGTGTAGCCATCTACCATCTAGCACAACTACAACAGCTGGGGCGCAGTTAGGGGCGTGCTGACCTGTATGTAGCCGTGGTCGGTCCGGTTGTCAGAGCAGTACACCCGGGCTAGCGGCGGCTCGCTCGGGCAGTCCGCCTCGTCCTGGGGGTTGGCGCCCGGGCAGTCGGGCTTGCCGTCGCACCAGGAGGCCGCGGGCCGCGGTTCGACGTCGTCTCCGCGGCAGAAGTAAACCTTGGACGGCGCCAGGCAATCGGCGGGCTCGTCCACTCCGCCCTCGCACTGCGGGTGGCCGTCGCACGACCACTTTAGACGTCCGCAGCGGTAGCCGGAGCTGCAGGGGATGCCCTGCTCCGAGCACTTGGTGGCCACGCAGTTGCGCCCTCCACCGGCGGTGCAGATGGGCGCGAAGCACCGCTTCTCGTCCTTTTTGTTGCCGCAGTCGTCCACGCCGTCGCACTTGACGCTCGGCGACACGCAGCGGCCGTTGCCGCAGTCGAAGCATTCCCTGCGCGTGACGGTTCCCTCGGCGTGCCTTGAAGGACAGGGAGCGGAGAGGGTGGCAAAGAGGAAGACAGGAGTCGCGCCACGACCAGCAGGCAGGAACACTCACTTGTAGACCACGGCGACCTCGTGCAGGCTGGCGGGGCAGTTGAGTTCGTCGGCGCCGTCCTGGCAGTGGCGCACGCCGTCACAGCGCCTCGACGCCCGGAGGCAGCGGCCGTCGCAGAAGAAGGCGCCGGGCTGGCAGTCCAGCGGGGTGCCACAGAAGCGCTCGTCGAAGCCGCCGCAGTCGTCCACGCCGTCGCACGTCAGGTTGGCGCGGCCCGGGCCGCCCTGGCACGGCAGCGGCGGCCCGGGGCAGATGGTGCCGGCGGGCCGGCAGTGGCTGCGGTCCAGGATACACGATCAATAACGGTCCGCACCGCTGCAAACTGTGCTCGCAAAGTAAAACTACCCCTCTGCACGATTGAGCCCCCATCGGGGATGAGAAATGCGCACGACAGTCCTGCCGGCTTAGTTAGGTTAGAGGCTCCTGCTGTGGGGTAGGTTCGAGTTACATGTGTGAGTTACCTGTAGGCCTTGTCGCAGACGAGCTCGCGCCGGCGACACATGCCATTGCACGGGAAGGCGTCCAGGCCGCACTGCAGGCAGCCGGCCTCGTCGGAGGCGTCCTCGCAGTCCGGCACGCCGTCGCAGAGGTACTTGCGGTGCAGGCAGGTCGGGGCCGGCTCGGCGCAGCGCATGCTGCAGGTGTCGCCCTGGCGCTCCTCCTCGTAGCGCAGGCAGCGCGCCTCGTCGCACTGAAAGTGCGTGCTGCTCGTGGGGCAGAGTGGCGGCGACGGCGGCGCCGTGGGGAGTGCCTCGTCCATCTCCGTGGTGGTCTCTGTGTCGGCGGCACCGGCCTCCTCTGTCGCCTTGCTCGTGCCCACAAGCAGCAGCAGCAGCAGCAGTACGGCCCTGGACCACATCGTGGGGCGCGCGGGGAGGCGGTTGGCCCCAGACTGGTTGAGGACTACCCCTAGGGTCCCACCCCTAGGGTCCCCGGCCGTCCCGGCCCGGCGTGGCCTGTCTCCCGCTCGCTGATCGATTGTCGCCTCCCTACGGCCCTCCAGCCCTCCAGCCCTCCAGCCCTCCAGCCCTGCTACAGCCCCGCTCCAGCCCCGTCCGCTCCATGCCCAGCATCCTCCTCCAGCGCAGCAGCCCGGGGGACCTGCTCGCCGCCACCCCTCTCCGTTGTTTCGGGTGGGACCAGGAAAATACGGCAACTGAGAGATCGCCGTTCTGCTTTGGCGTTCGATTTTCGCAACCCTTTTCCTGGATAGGTATTTTATTTTCACGCCATATACTCGATTCAATCGTCAGGTCAGAATTTTTTTAAAAATGCGCAAATAAAGTTTTTTAAATCAATTCTTTGGCGACATCTCTGTGGTTTTTCATATTTTAGTGAAACATTTAAATTGCCTAATAGCGAAAAATATTCTAACTTTCTATGGCTGGGTAGGGCTGAAGCATTACATGTTTAGGACGTGACGGGTGTGTATACCCCTCTGCTGCCCGTGAGGAGGGAAGGGCATTGACCCATGAGAGGTCGGAGTATTTCTGTTAAGGGGTGGTGGCGATACCCCACGCTTCACACCGACGGAGCCACCGGGAGCGGGATGCGGGCGGGATAGTGACTCGCGCCCCTCCCGCTAGAGGCGTGATGGTAGTCCCGCTGCCAACTCAACTTCAGCCAGACGATGGTAGTCGACGCGACGAGAACGGGAAAGAACCGAGCGTTCGTCGCGAAATTCCACGAACATAGTTAAAAATTGCCGTGGATCGAAAAATACGGAACAACTGCCGGTGGCAGTTCTTCCTTTTGGTGTCGCGGAAGGCGAGCCATGGCATTCGCGTCTAGGGACATTTTCGTGAAGTCAACCTGTGAGGGCCTCTAGTTTACCATCTTTCCACGTGCTTTTCAAAGCGCTAGTATCTCTCCCGATACCGACGAGAGCACAATTTGTTTACCTGGTGTGAAGTTGAATGTGCGATGCAGTGCTCGTGTGCGAAATGACATTTTGAGGATAACTTTCGTATAACGTGAATGGAAACGCCGCGTTATTGAGGTAAATATGTCGCAGTGGAGTGTGAATTATCTATTGTGGCCAGTGTCGGCTGAGAAGTGTCGTGCTACACTTAGGCCGTTGCCATTGACTAAAATGGCATCAAAAGACAAGTACACGAAATAGTATAAGGAGATAGAAGTTTTGTGTAAAGAGGAGTTATTTATGATCGGTGTGTTTAAAGATGTGTGTTGTCGTTTCCCCGATCAACCCTCATTGAGTGATTACTACTAAGGTTGAAAAATCTCAGCTGATTTGTCAAGTAGTATTTGAGGTTATGTCAGTTTTTCTTGGAATGTTTGACAAGTGTGTCTCCAGAGGTCCCCCTGCTTTTTTGTCATCTTCACTGTATCTCCGTTGAAAAATGTTTTCTTGAATGTCTTTAAATAAATATTGATTAGGTTATAAAATTAAAACCTGACAGTTTTGAAGGTAATTGAGTAATTTTCTCATATT
>NW_026267353.1:349924-352640 GCF_000697945.3 Frankliniella occidentalis | reverse complement strand
AACCTGACAGTTTTGAAGGTAATTGAGTAATTTTCTCATATTTAAAGATTTGAAATTTGTGAAAATTTTTCAACTGCGGAGTTTTACTTGACTGCAATTTTTTCTACGACACCCTGTATTGGCTTGTCTTTACTGTCAAACAGCTTCTAATATTATTTTGTATCAGACACTTATTTGGAGGAACGACTGAAATGCAGTGAAACTAGTAAAAGAAATCTAATTATAATTTGATTATAAGTAAGCAGCTATTTTTTTGGGAAATGTGTGTCTCATGCCCATGCTGTACATTTTGGACAAGGACACAATGATTAGGCTATGCTTCCAGCTTTACTGATATTAAGCAATTACACTTCGATCTTTGCAGTGCAGCACGTTTTTGATTTCTGTAAACTACATTGTGTTCACACTACACCGAACAAGTTAAATATGACATAGCATGGCATTTAACATGTTGAGTCGTTGAGTCTCACCTGAGTACATCGTGGCCGTGCCTTGCTGGGGAATGCCACCCCTGTTAATTTCTTTGGGACTCAGCCTAGGGTGTTAATTTCAGCTATTGGTGTAATGATTTCTAATGGTTTAGTGGCCTTGGATTTGTTAAGTTCTACAAAAAATTTCTGTGATAGATTGTCCTTTGTCTGTTTGACTTTTCTGTCTGCAACATATAGTCTCCACTTTCCATCTTCTATCTCATTTTTTTTTTCTACTTCAAATATTTTTTTGTGCCTGTCTTAAGGAGTTGGATCTATGGTTGGATCCTTCCATGTACTGGATCGTGCTTCTCCGCTCTGCTTCGCGTTGCCCCGCTGATCCTGTGATTTGTCTTTCCAGACTTCCTTTTTCCGTCGGTGACCGTGGGCGTCGCTGGCGTCCCTGGCGTCGGGCTGTGACAGGTAAGCCCGGGGGGCAACATATTCTTCATCCCCCCACCTACCCCGCCCGGGGCGCGCTAGCAAGATAGGAATTCTCATGTTACTGTTGGATAACGTATCCTTCATTGTGCACGTTTTGCTTGGCGTTTACCTGTCTTATGTTCATCATAAGTATGCCTCTAATTCTGCTTAGAAACAAAATATTTTTCATTCTTCATAGAAATAAGTAGGCGAACAGTGGAAACCTTGAGAATTCAGTTCATTGCTCTTTTTTCCCCCATTTTTTTTCCTGTTGGCTTACAGAGCACCAGTCTCTCCCCCACCCCCTTTTGCTCTGAGGCTTGCCGCTCGCGGCCGCCTGTTGTGATAATCCCGCTGATTGTCCGACTCTTATTGGGGCTTTGGGCGCCGCACCGCGCCCAACCTCGCCCCCGCTCGACCTCGCCCTCTCCTCGCTCAGCCCTGGCTCCCTGCCCCCAACCTCCTGCTGCGGCCTTCTTTCAGCGCCGCCGAGCGCCCGCCACACCTTAAATACTGGAAATGTTGATTGCAATTTGCTCTAATGAAGCCTTTGCTCCTGAAGGGGGGCCCCGGCGCCCGGCCCGCTCGGTGGAGGGGGGAGTAGATAGCACCTTATCTGCGCGTGAGCCTTCACGCACGGCGTGCGAGCGGCCTGTGCTCCCCCCCCCCCTTCCCAACCCCACCCAGCTCCCTTCCGCCCCTCTTGGACCCCACCGTGTCTTGGCGACCGCCCACCCTACCGCGCCGCCGCCCACCGCTCTACCCCACCACCCCCACCTACCACGCTGCGCTGGTAGTTCGCCGGTTTGCCTACATATCGATTTTTCTCCAGTGTAGAGTGCTGGCATTTGAGTCGCGTCGTTCCCCGGCGGCTGGCCTCACCGGGGGCGGCTCACCGAAATGGTTCACCATGCGGCGTCCCACCAGGAGGGCTTCGCCGCCGGGGGGCTCACCACCAGGTTACGCCTTTCAGGCGATGGGTTGGCTCCGTGAGGTCGCTAGTCCGCATCTCAGCTACCTGGGCGAGCCTTTACCTCGCCTACCCGTGGTGGCATGTTATGCACACGCATCCGTGGGTAGTAAAGGCTGGCTGTCCTGGTGGGGGCGCGGCGCGGAGCAGGGAGGCAGAGCAGGGGTGGCAGTCCTGCGACGGCCGCCCGCCCTCGTGAGCTCAAGGGGTTGGCACGCCCGGGAGGCAAGGGGCGGGTGGTGGTGGTGGGCCTCGAGGCCGGGTTTCGCCAGGCCTCGCCAGGCCTCGCCAAGCCTAGCCAGGCCTCGCCAACTCAAAGCAAACTGTCTTTCAAACACGACGCCGGCGTCCCGGACTGTCGACTTGCTAATGTACGAGTTCCGTAACGTCGCCCTCACTTTGCGTTGTCTTTCCCCAAAATTGGAGTGACACGGCTAAGTAAATACTCGATTATTTAAACCTTTGTGTGTGTGGCTGCGGGTTTTTGTTTGTGTGTTCGTTTGCGGGTAGGAAGAAAGGAAAACGGGCAAAGTAGAGACAGGCGGAAAGGCAGACACACGTTTCTTCTCGGTCGTTGGGTGCGTCCCCTTTCCTCTGTGTGAGCGCTCTCTACTGGAGAGACACCGTGCCGGCAGACTGCTTGGCGTCTCAAGGGCTGTCGGGGTGTCTTAGTGTGCCCTCGCCGCGCTGCGCCTCCGGCCGCGCCCCGCCCCGCCGCGCCCCGCCGCGCCCCGCCGCGCCCCACCGCGCCCCACTGCGCCGCATCCCGGCGTGCCGCGCCCCTTCGCGTCTCAACGCGGTGCCCGCTGGATCTCACCCTCGACCCCTGCCCCTCGACAGCCTGGCCCGGCCT
>NW_026267353.1:345276-349874 GCF_000697945.3 Frankliniella occidentalis | reverse complement strand
CACCCACCCTCTACCCACCACCCCCTACCCCTGTCCACGGCCCCTCGCTTACCTCAAAGCCGGAGGATTTGTTTCTCGCACTGCGCACGGAAACAAGAGGGGAGGGCGGCGAGGAGATGGAAACAACAAAAAAAGAAGAAGAAAATTCGCATCCAAACTTATGTGGAC
Source organism: Frankliniella occidentalis (assembly GCF_000697945.3). Lineage (NCBI taxonomy): Eukaryota > Metazoa > Arthropoda > Insecta > Thysanoptera > Thripidae > Frankliniella > Frankliniella occidentalis. The sequence goes on along the minus strand of NW_026267353.1, from coordinate 349,706 downwards.
TGCTCAATAAATTGGATTGGACTTGTGGAGCAGGGCTTCCGCTACGCGTGTCCTGGCGAAACATCGGGCCAAGTCAGCCAGCCAGCCGGTGAACCAGCCGCACCTCGCGCGCCCTGTAAATTTGGAATGGGAATGAAGAAAAGAAAGGGACCTGCCCCACCATTTATTCTCGCTAAATCCTGGGGAGGGGCCGGGCAGAGCAGGATATCTTCCACTAAACCGGTCGCGGCGGCAAAAGGGCGGGTTTCAAGGAGGGCGAAAATCTTTTGTTACGTTTGGACAGTGACAGAAAGCCCCTCAGATTGCTGCGGGAATATCGCATCTTTGTTCAAAAAAAGAAGAAAGTGGGGGACGGGGGGTTGGGGTGGGATAGGGGAAGGTTTGGGGGGTTAGACGTTCTTCTTTCCTCTTTTTTTTCCGTTGTCACATCTGAGAAATTTATGTCGTCCTCACCTCTGAACTCGGCGCGCAGTTCCGCCCAGCCTCCCCGGGTCCCTGAACCGGCGCGGGGGGTGCAGGTGAGGTGAGGGTGCTGCGACTGCTCTGTGCTGCGCGCGGGCCCCACAGATTTATCCCCCTCCCCTCCCCTCCCCACCCCCTCTCCTCTCCGAAGAGCTATACTTTTTAAGCGGGGCCATTCACTCTGGCTCGAGGCCGGCTTGTGGCCGGCCCCAGCATGGCTCCGGCATGGCTCCGGCACGGCTTGTGGCCGGCTCCGGGACAGCTTGTGGGTGGCTCCAGCACGGCTCCAGCACGAGCTCCAGCACGAGGTCTAGCACGAGCTCCAGCACGAGCTCCAGCGCGAGCTCCAGCACGAACTCCAGCACGAGCACGAGCTCCAGCACGAGCTCCAGCACGAGCTCCGGCACGGCCCCGCAGCACGAGCTCAGGCACCGGCTCCAGCACGAGCTCAGGCACGGCCCCAGCACGGCTCCGGCACGGCTCCGGCGCGGCTCCGGCACGGCTCCGGCACGGCTCCGGCACGGCTCCGGCACGGCTCCGGCACGGCTCCAGCACGGCTCCAGCACGAGCTCCAGCACGGCTCCAGCACGGCTCCAGCACGGCGGGGCCGTCGGGTCGGTCGGCAGTAATTGGCCTGAATCGAAATCACCTGTTAGCGGGTAGACGGAGAGGATGGGGGATTAGCGGGGCGGGCCGGGGCAGGCTGGGGCGTTGGGGTGGGGCTGCCGGGCGAGGCGGGCAAGCGGGCAAGCCTGCTATCGACAGGAAGATTCGTTGCATTTATTGGTCGGACTGGACGGTCGGCGTGCCGGGCGCGGCTGGCCGCAGCAGTCTGGCTGGGTGGCCGACCGCTCCCGCTCCCCCACCCTCCCTCCGCACACACATATTCGTACCGAATCTATTTCACGAACCGGCTGCTGGGCAGGGCCCTCCAAGTACGTTATTTCTTGTGCATACTCTCCTGTTTTTTCTCGCGAAAACCCTCTCCCCCCGCCCTCTTTCTCTCCGCCTCCCGGGCGGCGGTGTCTCGGGGCGGTCCGCTTAATAAATCAGAAATGCTTAGGGAGCCGCCTCTCGAACGCCAGTCACGTCCTCACAATGTGTCTGATAGTTTGAGACGGCATAAAGGAGTCTCGAGAAGTGGCCTGGCCGGGGCTTGCTCCTGCCCCCGCCACCCCTCACCCTAAATGGCGTCACAAGTTTCGAGACGCCAGTTTCTTTTCGTTTCCACCCCCACCCCCGTTGCACTCCCTGCTGCTGCCGCCGCCGTTGCTCCCCCTGGTCCCGCTTGGGGTAGTCCAGAGTCCAACTTTCAGCGGTCGTTCGGGGATATTCATGGCGGGGTTGTCGTCGCGGCTGAAAATTAAATTTTTCACCCTCTGCTAATAGTAAGTCTGGCATCGACAGCCCGTTGTCCTAGTTTGTATGGAGATCGGCGCGGCGGCGGCGGGCGCGGAGGTCCAAAACCCTCCCACTTAATATTCATTCTCAGCTGCTCTCGTCCCGCGCCCCGCGCCCGCTCCAAAACTTTCCCCCTTTTCTTCTTTCAAAATCACCCCCCCCCCCCCACCCCTCCCAACCCGTTTCCCCCAAACTCACCTGGGGCCTCACCAACTAACTTTTGGTCGTATTCTGACTGAAATGAGAGTCGCTCGGAATCTCGCCGTATTTCCTCCGGCGGTTTTCATTACAGCGAGTGACGCTGGATTGCTTTTGCAGCGTGTGCGGCGCGGCTGGGTGCGTCCCCCCCACCCCCCTGCTCCTCGTCCCCCAACCTCGTCACATTCCTGCCCCTACGTGCACGAGATGGGTATATATGCCCCCATATGCGCGCGAACACACAAACACAAAGCACACACATGCACGCGCGCGCGCGCACACGTACGCACACAGAGGCGTCGCTCGCGTCGACGGCGTCATTTTCCTAGTGTACACCATCAGCACCTGCAGTCAGAATTTTTCATCTCTGTTTCATGTGTGCGTGTCGCGGGGAGTTTGGGGGAGTGTAGACTCTGTTGTGTGTGCTAACTACGGCGTGGCTTTTCGTCTCTTCCCTTACTGCCCCCATTTGGGAGTTCGTTTAAAAAGTACAGCGGGTCTCTGGGACACACTTTCTTTGGTAGCTGGCGGTCCGGCAACGCACGCGCGGGGCTACTGTGAACTGCGGGGAGGGAACAGCCGAGGAACACCCCTCTCTTAAGTACTTCCCTCTCCCAGCCCAGCTCACACTGCACTGGGCCAGCGGAAACACCCGGCAGCCCTTTTCTCCTCACCACCACACCCGGGCGCGCTTGGGTTCGTTCCCCTTCATGTTTTCATCCCTCTTAATTTGTTGAAAGTTCTTTCCGTGTCTGCGACTTTTTGTGTAGCGGCGTGTCCAGCACGGCCGTGAACTGGGCTCGGGGGAACAGTTAGAGGGCGGCGCTGCTCCGCCGCTGCTGAAATGCATCAGAGATGCGCCGACAAAAAAAAGGAACAGACAACAACAACACCGAGTTAATTCCATGGCAGGGGGGAATGGTTTGGCATGGAAGAGAACACCGTAAATTGTTTGATAGGAAATGTGTTCTGTTTTTAAAACAGGTGTCGAAACTGTGCTTCACACTTTACTTACCAAACAGAGTGGTAAATGGTGGAACGATTATCGTTCACACGTGACATTTCCCTTTTAAGCTGCCCTATAATTAGACGCCATCCACCAATTTTACACTCCAAGTGTGAGTGGCGCGTGTCGGCTGCCATCCGCAAAGCAAAGACTCGGTCTCAGTAGCGCGGCGCAAGTTTGTGGGAAAGAGAGAAAGGGGGAAGTTAGAACCACGTGGTTAGAACTCGCCTAGATAGTTGTTTGGAAGTGTTCCCGCGTTACTCGCGATATTTATATAAGCGAGGAGATAAGAGTGTTAGTTAGGTTAGGTTGTGTACTCGACAGCAAAGACAAGCAGACCGCGAGGGGGTGGAGCAGGGGATTTGAGGAAGAACTATGTGTGTGTGTGTATTTTCCAAAAGGTTGGTCACCGCGCTGACAATGTTTTTAGTAGGGGGCAGCGAGCGGGGGCTTGGACCCGCACGCTCTCGACAGCAGGCTGGCCACTCTTATAATTGGATGTGGAGGGCGGCGGCCGAACATGGTGGTGTCTCCATTACAATAATTGAGGAACGCGCGGGGAATAATTAGGCGCGAGATCCCCTCTCTCAGATAAAATGGAAAGTTTGTGGTTTCAAACACAAAAACATAGGTTTTTTTTTTTTTTTTTTTTTTTTTGGGGGGTGGGAGGAATTAAAGCGAACGCTGCGCTCTATTTAAAATCTAATGCCAAAACGGGGAATTAACCTACGTTATTTGACCTCGAGTTCGGCTATAGGTTCTTTGTACTCCCGGAGCGCGGCTCACCCGAAGTCCATATCGGATTTCCATAGAGACCCCCCCTTCCTTCCAGCGCGAGGTGCATCGGCCCGGCTTGGCAAGTTGAGGCACTTGCAAGAAGACCGGGAAGTGGGTGGGGGTGGCGTAGGGGGCAAGGTGGGTGGGGGGAGGGGCGAGGTGGCTGAGAAACGGCCCGCTCTCCTCGGAGTGAGTGACGCAAAAGAGGATAGAGGATTTTCGCTCGCCATGTTGTTGTTTTGACAAATTTCCCTCTTGGGGGGGCCAGCCGCTTAGACCTGCCAGTGTCATTTTTTACTCCTCGGGAAGGGCGAGTTGGGACCAGACACTCGACGGCGATCTGCGAAAAGGGAAGCAAGAGGAGCGAGATGGGGGGGGGGGGACTTTGGACTAGGGGCTGAGGGCTGCCTCTTATCGGGAAAGACCAGCGCCACACGATGGCCCATCCTGCCAATAGACGTCTCGAAAACTTACCCTCTGTGAGAACTACCAACTAAAAATAAAAAAGCTAGTTGTGGATTCCGCTGCTCAAGTCTCTGAATAAATCTCGCACCTTGAAATTCCGGCTACATTAAACTGGGGGGGG
>NW_026267353.1:337444-339966 GCF_000697945.3 Frankliniella occidentalis | reverse complement strand
GGGGGGGGTGGCCTGCCTGGTCGTGACGGTTGTCGCCGGGCGAGGGAAGGATCGCGGGGGGAGGAACAGTCGGGGACCGGGCGGCAGGACTCCGCTGCATTTATTTCAAAGGGACCCTAATGTGATAAGTTTCCGTGATGAAGTAAGACCAGGAGAGCGGGAGAGAAAGAGAGGGAGAGAGAAGGGGGGAGGGGGGATATAGGCTGGGCGGGAGAGTGAGAAGAACAAGAGAAAGGCCTCCGCCCCCTTTGCTGCCTGCCCGGCCCAGTCCTCCCGCCGGCCTCGCCCTGTCCCGCGCACCACGGCCACGGCCGCTCCACTCCATCTGACAGGCCTCGCCTGCCAGAGCCCGGCAGCAGCAGCAGCAGCAGCAAAGGCAAACGGCCAAGGATTTTGGTCGTGCGAGTCAAGCAGGGTTGAATGGAAGAAGAGCGCGCGCGAGGAGGGGTGTGCCGTCGCCCGTGCCGCGCTCTTCGCTCCATCTCGGAGTTGTCGTGGCGCGGCGGGCCTCTCGGGGAGCTCTGTCTTGTGCCCGGGCCTCGGCTCTGACTTGCATTGTGCCGTTGGAGGCCCTGCTCCCCTTTCCCCGCCCCGCCCCGCTCCGCTCCGCCCGCTGCTCTTGCGGCTGACAGTTGAGCGAGATAGGCAACAAAGGCGCAGCGACGTCGGCCGGGTTTGCCTACCCTGCGCGGCGCCCTTGCTGCGCCGCCTCTGCCTCGCGTCTCTCTCTCCTCTCTTTCCAGCCTCGCGCGGCTCTCCCCCGTGGCTCTCCGGCCGCGGAGCGCGCGCGGGAAAGTTGCGTGTAATTGGATTCTTTTCTTGCAGCAGCAGCAGCAGCCGCCGGGGCCGCCGGGGCGGCTGGTTGGTTGCGGGGTGCCGCCGTCGGCGCGCTGCACGCCGGCCCCCGTGTCTCTAGGGGGGCTGAAGAGGCTTCACTGTTTCTCTCCCCTTTCCCCTTGCGCTGTACCCATACCACTCCACCTCCCCGGGCTTCTTCTGCTGGTCCACCCGCGTCCCTCGGTACCCCCGTCCCCCGCCCCCCGTCCCGCCCCCGGCCGCCCCCCGGCCTCTCGCCGCCCCCGCAGCAGGTCCCTTGCTCTATTACCCCACGCCTTTCTCCCCCCGGCCGGCCCCAAGTACATGGCCATGATAAGCGGTTTGCCTACCCTGCGGGCGCGGCCCGCGTGTATCGTGTTTGTGGAGATAGCGCGCAACTCCTCCGGGGCTGCGCGGCGTGGCGGGGCGCGGCGCGGCGCCCGGGGAGCGGCGGCGCAGCTCAGCGCAGACGGAAACCGAGTTATTTGTGATCCAGAAAAGGGCGTGTTTCTTTACTCCTCCGCCTGCCTCTGCTGCTGCTGCTACCGCTGAGGTCGACGGCCCGGGCGTTCGTCGCGCCGTGTCCGTGTGTGTGTGCAGTGGTGGTGATATCACGGCGATACCGTGGAGATAATCATGCTGGCGCCGCGCCGGGCCGCGACCGCGTGACATCGGGACGACGACGGCGCCTTCGCGCCCCGCTCTCCCCATGTCTTTGCTCTCCCAGTGATCTGCACTCCCAAGCGCTCCTCTCTCCCAAGTGCACCGCTCTCCCAAGTGCACCGCTCTCCCAAGTGCCCCGCTCTCCCAAGTGCCCCGCTCTCCAAGGTGCCCCTCTCTCTCAAGTGCTCCTCTCTCCCAAGCGCTCCGCACTCCCAAGCGCTCCGCACTCCCAAGCGCTCCGCACTCCCAAGCGCTCCGCACTCCCAAGCGCTCCGCTCTCCCAAAGCGCTCCGCTCTCCCAAGCGCCCCGCTCTCCCCGGTGCTCCGTCACTCGGGGGGAGAGCGGCCGCTCTAATGCCCCGCGCCGCGCAATTACCCTGCTAATTTCTTTTCTTTAAAAATAATAAAAATGGAAGACAATAAAAAAAGTGAGGAAAAGAAAGAGGTCTGCTCTGCTGCTGCTCGTCGTGCGGCTTAATCATGAAGTCAGCTGGCGACCGCTCAATTTTTCCACGACACTTTCCGCCGCTCTTCTGTGTTTTTTTTTCTGTTTGTTCAATCCCCTCTCCCCGCTCCACCCCCGGTACACTCGCCTTCCCTTTCCTGGAGTATCACCCCGCCTGGGGAGTAGGGGGAGGAGTAGCGCGCACCTCCTTCTTCCTCGACTCGTTTGGTCGACCTGGTCAAGGCGAGTCTAGGACGACGGCCCTCTGATGACTTTCGACCCCTCGTTCGATGCGGCGTCTCAAAGTGGCGACGCCCTTCCTGTCTGCCGTGGGAGGGCGCCGCCCCCGACGCCGCCCCCGACTCCGCGCACCTGCTGCGGGCCCCGCGGATGGCTCGGCGGGGCGCGGGGCGTCTTAATCCAGCCATAAAGCGAGTGCTTCCAGCCGCGCGGGGAGTCGCGACGCTGTGATTGGCTGCTGGTCTCTCCGCAGAGGGGGCGGGGGAGGAGGAAGGGGGGACGCCCTCCTCGGTGAGTGCACGGCGGCCTACGCCAACCCATAAAGCACCCCTCCCCCTACGTCGGCCCCCGCTCGCCT
>NW_026267353.1:329223-329984 GCF_000697945.3 Frankliniella occidentalis | reverse complement strand
CGCTCCACTCCCGCCCCCTCTCGCGCCCACCTTTGAGGTGAGGAGGCATGTACACCGTCGCGGCCGCCTATCTCCGGCGCGGGAGGCCCTGGCGAGCGCACTGACTGAGCTGCACCGGTATCGGCCCGCCCCGCCCTGCGCCCCAGTTCCGGACTAGTGCTTCCCAAGTATTTCCAAAACGGATTCCTCTCCTCACGAGGCCGCCGTGGCTTGGCGCGCGCTGGCGCGTCGTGGGGGCGGGCGTGCCAGACATCAGGAGGAGGGGGAGGGGGGATCACACCGGTAAACTTTTTAATTTGATCTCGCCACGATGGGCCTCGAGGGCCGGGCCCCGGCCCCGGCGGGTTGGCCCCCGGGACCCGCGCGGCTGGAGCGCTGCGGAGGAGGATGAGAAGACTGTCTCGAGATAGTCACGTAATAAATAGACGGCGCCCGCGCACTCCGCTTCCATTTCATTCATTTGTATTCCGATTGTTCTCCCTTTCGTGTTGTGTTCGTTTCTCGCCGGAGAGGGGCGCGCCCATCGCGGGGAGGAGCGGGCGAAAGGGGGGCAAGGAATGAAAATATTTGATTTGGCATCGCTATGGTATGGTGATGGCGGGAGCGATATTGTAAACTCCTTTTTCTCCGAAGTGCGCGGCAGCGAGGGGTGTGACCAGCGGACCAGCGCCGGGGGAAGCGCTGCGCCCGAATCGGAAATTGTGTTTAAGTTATCTTTGGTCCGCGCGGAAACGCGGCGTGGGAGGGGAGGTGGCGGGGGG
>NW_026267353.1:327968-329173 GCF_000697945.3 Frankliniella occidentalis | reverse complement strand
GGGGGGGAGACAGGGCAGTGCACCGCCCTGCACTTCCACCCCTAACAGGCTTGCTCGGACCTGGGGCGCAGGGAGGGGGCCCTCCCATGCGTGCGCTGATGTTTTGCGCAGAGACTGCCTTCCCTAAATAACAAGAGTAGTCGTTGGCCGGGCCTGTTTCTCGTGTTTCGGCCGGCCTATCTCGTCTGATTTGAATTTTCGAACCGTTTCGCGCTGCTGGCTTCGGCGCGGGCGTGCCCCGTCCCGCAACGCTACGTCGCCGATCTGAAATTACATCAGGACCCGATCGGGATTCGATTCGCCGCTCGTCTCATTTCTGTCCGCCCTCGTCTTTTTTTTCTTCTTCTGAATTAATTTGTCGGGAGCCTGTTTCGCTGGGCGGTGTAGCGAGCCTCGCAGTTCCGAAGTGACAGAAAGTTTTTATCCGGGGGGAAAGGGGGTCGGTGAGGGGCGGGACATAACAGCAGCGTCATCAGTTGGATTCAAAACCCCCGGGAGTACATGTACAACTCTCCTGATGGAATTGAAGCCAGACTTCCTGCTGGGGGAGTTGTGGAGAGAAGGGGTTTGGGGAAGGGAGAGGTCACAGCAGCTCAACTATCGTGTTGCGATATCGAACTCCGCAGTCAAACGTTTTGCTGTTGCGAAGTTTGGAGGCTGTGGAGCGTAAAGGTTTCTCTCCGCCGACGACCCCGTGCCGGCTGGGACGGGGTTGGGTTGGGTCGGCGGACCCTGCTGCGCCCCGGCTTTCATTTCGGCTATACTTTATCCTATATTCTCCCACGACCTCGGCCCCGCCTCGGATTGCCGCGGTGTCCGAGGTCGAGCAGGCCGTGGGCGTGTGGCGGGCGAGGCCGGGCGAGGCTGAGGATCTAGATGAAGGCGGGCCCAGGGGAGCAGAGGGCTCCCTAGCAGCGCCGAGACGGCTGAGGAGGACGAAGGCGGGGCAGCAACTTCGACGAAAATTTTCGTCTCTTAGTTGCTTTCCCGAATTACGCTGCTGGTGTGATACTCGGCCTGGCGGGACCTTGCCAACGCACCTCCCGCTCGCATTTAATTTAATTCGACGCGCGGTCAAAAAGTTTCTAATTTGTTTAAACTCCTCATGGACCCTCTCGAGCGTCCCTTCGGTCGCCCCTGCGCGGCACCAGTTACGCTATGTATATATTTATTGACATTTGCTGAAAAGTTTTTTTTTTTTTTTT
>NW_026267353.1:323027-323730 GCF_000697945.3 Frankliniella occidentalis | reverse complement strand
ACACCATGAAAAGACGACATCGCTGCAGTGCCGTTTTCAACAGGGGATATCTCAACTTTGGGTAGGCGTATCGACGTCATACACATTGCGTTTTAAAGTCAAACGTATGCGCTACAAAACGGTATACTCGGTTTTGTTCTAAAAACTATGGGTTTTCTAAAATAAATTACGCAAATCACCCCTATTTTAGGCTCGCTACACTAGGATGCCCCCTTAAGGGGTGGTGCACGGTGGCACGCTTCTAGGGGCCATCGGACAGTTGGACCAGAGGATGACAATTTTCCTCGCGAAAGTTACCAGCAAAACGTCGTTTTCACGTAGCAAGTGCATAGCAGGTTTGTTCACCCTGCCTTCTTCATGATGCACAAAGGCTTATTATTATTGCGCGCCTGTTTCCTTGAAATGTGTCCGAAGGGCTTAAAGGTCAGCGCGACCGGCGGTGTAAGGAAAGGTCGGACGGGCGCGGGCGGCGGGGGCGGCGGCTCGTGAGGAGCAACCCCGTCCGGCCTTGGGGCCGCCGGCCCGGCCCCGCCCGCGTCTGCGTCGTTATCTCTTCCTCTCCAACCTCCTCCTCCGTCGTCCTCTCCGTCGTCCTCTCCGTCCTCCTCTCCGTCCTCCACTCCGTCCTCCTCTCCGTCCTCCTCTCCGTCCTCCTCCCCGACCTCCTCTCCGTCCTCCTCTCCGTCCTCCTCCCCGACCTCCT
>NW_026267353.1:318948-321757 GCF_000697945.3 Frankliniella occidentalis | reverse complement strand
CCCCCCTCCCCTGCTCGTCGTGACCAACCTATAACTCCGCACTTCCCCGGTGCGCCCGGACGCGCCCTGCCCCGCCGTGCCCCGCCACGCTCCGCCGCGCGATGTCAAGTTTACGAAGGGTGTGCAGGCAGGGATTCCAACTCCCCGGTGAGAGAACGCCAGGTGACGAGACGGGCCCGCGCCAGAAGATTTTGCCTTTTCCCGGGTCTTGTTTGTTTGGTTTTTATTTTTGTGTGTTGATACTTTTTTTCCACCGATAGCCGAGCATATTCTTCTGGAAGGGCTTTACACCGGCGAGGTGAGGCGAGCGCGGGGCGGTGGCTCCGGTGTCAGGTCGCTCTCCATCTCCCTCTCTTCGCGCGACCAGGCCGAAGAAGTTGTACGTCGGGCCGGAATGAGTCTCGGCCCAACAAAACGCTCCCCTGCGAGGGAAAAAGTCGCGCCATAACATAACGTAAGACACGCCAGCGGACGTGCGGCGTGGTGCGGCGTGGCGCGGCGCCAAACTTGGGGGGGATTGGCCCGGAATATTTCTCTCTCTCACGTTTGTGCCAGCCCGCCCCGCCCTGCCACGCCCACGTGTCCGCCTCGACGGCAGTACTGTCTCACCTGCTGGGCTACGGCTCACGCGCGCAACCCTTTCCCCTCCCGCGCCCCAGTGGAGTGTGTTAGTATACAGTTCTCTGTTTACTGTCATGGAAAAAGAAAAACAAGCAGCGAAACAACTGGCGATCGTCAAAAATGACAATATGTGCGCGACAGTTTGCAGTGCTAGCCATCCATGCAGCTATCGGAAAATGTCGGTGCGATATAGTTGCCACAAAAAAGGCAGTTGTAGGACGGGAAACCACATATGGCACTGTGAGAAACACTTGTTAGGATTACAGGAAAATTCTCCATGATGTGTTGTAAAATAAAAATTAAAAATTGTCAAATTATACGCACTTGGAGTTCATTGACGATAGTCAGAATGGGCTGTTGTACTTAATACCTTATTTTGTGAATGGAGAAAAAAAAATGTAAATTTACGAAGATAAGTTTTTCACAGTGGGTGGTGAAAACGGATGAAATAACGCATATTTGCATTCATGCCTGAAAGGTGGGCAAATCTTGTGTAGTGTGGGCTGATGATGATGGCCCCCCCTGATGGCGTCAGGCCAGGCATCGGTCTCCATCATCGGCCGAGGCAGCGGCAAGGCAAAGGCGAGGCGTGATGGCGCGGAAGAGTCTAGTCCAGCGCTGTCGAGGACGTGGCGTGACTCAGATGGTTCGCACTCCACCGCCGTGCTCTGGCTCCACAGTAGTGGGAACTCGGGACCAACACCAACCCACTTTGAAACTGGCATCCCTTCACTGAAAAAACAACAACAAAAAAACGGTGCTAGCTAATGTTAATGGTTTCACTTCCTTTTGGCAAAAGGCGCTTACACTCCCATCGAGCTAAGCCGGCTGCAACACTGTTAAAAATATGATGTGATTTCCCATGGCATCTTCCCGATACGAAATAACTGTGAAATCCCAACATTTCTTCGGAGTCAAAAATGTAGCAATTTCTATCTTATATTTTGAAATAGTTGTGACCCAGTCACAAAATTTCCGAAGTTAATCGATAACGAAGAGGTGTTGAGATTTCCCCAAGAGTTGTGGCAATACTTCTCACAATCAATTCTTCGTGAAGTTCCGCACTTTAAGAAACAGTGCAGTATAGTAATTCTCCACATTAATTTTAAGACTGAAGTTGGTGGCTACGCGACTAGTCGGTCATGTTGCGTACTTGCCGGTACGTACTTGTTCTACACGACACTGTACCTGTCTCACACTCGTGTGCCCGTGCCTTCGGCTCTGAAACCCCCTCCACGCCCCCCCCTTTACCCCGCACAGGTTCGAGTAGCAACGGCAGCAGCTTGTTTGCGTGACAAGTGACACGCTCTGCCCTTGTGTGTCGAGCACGGTTTGGTATGCTCGAGTGATCGCTACAGTCCCGGCGGAACGGACGGACGGGCGGGCGGACGGGCGGGAATACCGGAACGCCCTCGGCTGCCGCCCCGCGGCCGTTGATAAGAGGGATAGCAAGCTATATGCGAGGCCGACCCGACCTCTATAACACGCTGCATGACTGGGAGGAAGTGGCTGCACAGAGTCGTGTGTGGTTGTGGTCCGATAGCGGGCGCGAGGAGCGAGCAGATGTTTTCACGAGGGGTGCGCGACTAGTGCAAAATTGTGTACGCTTGGTCACACTGTGGGTCACTGAATATGACCCCGTGAAAGGATTGCAACCGTCGACTTATGATTTTCCTGCCAAGGACTATGCCAGAAGCAGATTTCAAAGGGCTTAGCGAAGCGAAAGATGTGTAACCCATGTATTTGCCAGCTGTAACGGAACGCGGACGGGTTTGCCTATTTGCGCCTGACTACGGAATACGGCGCCTTAAAACTGCTTTAAAACTCAAAATGTTGTGGAAATCCTTTAAGGCTCTGTACAGCGCATTGCTTTCGGTTGCATCTGGCGCGGCACTCACGCATACCAGGGGTCCGTAACTTAACATAACGAACATGATCGGTTTGTTAAATAATATAACAAAGTCTCAAATAAAACTTGAAGTTAAGTTAGATACGTAACAAATAAGTAATCTGTGATTCCCTTAACGTTATATATGCAACCAATTCATTTAACGTTAAAAGCGGCTTCCCTTTATTTAGTGACTTATATCGCACAGGCATGAAATAGAACATAACACTTGAACACTTATCAAAGTAATATTTGATAAATCCATAACAGTTATTTTTTTAAACAAAAGTTATATGTTAT
>NW_026267353.1:310549-311868 GCF_000697945.3 Frankliniella occidentalis | reverse complement strand
CCCCCCCTCTCTCTCTCTCTTCCTCCTCCCTCGCCTGCTCATGGTTGAGCCCGTAATGCGCAGCAGCCGTCTGCAAGCACAAAGGCCGCGGTGTGGCGTGATGCGGCCCCAGGAATCTGTTACCAACGTCAAACTCGAGCCGCATACACGCCTGCCACCGTGGGGCCCGGCGCCCCCCAGGCCAGGCTGCGGTCGGCTGCCTGCTGCACAGACTTGCGCAGCCTGCTGCACAGATGCGCGTGCGGGGCACCACCTTCGGCAGCCAGTGAAAGTTTTGTTCTTTTTAGAACCCGTATGCTAAAAAGGGAAAGTGTTTTTACGTGTTTTTGTTTTTTCATGGTTTTGTTTGTTTTTTATGTGTGTGCACTTTTCTCGACTTCACTGGTACTACCCTAGGTAGTTGATTTCTCTAATGTAATGTTCTTCCAAAACAGAATATTTTTTCAGCCCAGAGAGAGACCATATAACACTAGCATGAGCACCAACCCCCCACTCCTTGACTCCTGGTGGGTCGCTGATACAGGCAGGCGCGCCACTGGGTGCGCTACTCTGCCCCGCCACGCCACGCCCCTACCCCGCTCCCGATTACTTACTGTTTTTGCCCGTCAGCCGTGATTCATCACGATTGATGGATGTTTTGTGTCGCCGGCGAGCGGGCTTGCCGGGGGAACGGCCCCGCAGTCCGCCCCTCTGCCCTGCACCGCCCCGCCCCGCCCTGTCGTGCCCCGCCCTGCCCCGCTCTGGCTGGCGCGCAGAGAGCAGGCAGCGTCGTTTTCTCGAGCAGCCCGGCAGCAGCAGCCTTTCACGACCCTCTGGCCCTCTTTCCCCCCTCATCCCGTCCTCATCCCCGCCAACTCTTACGCCGTCTGGACCGAAACCAACCCCCCGGTGGACCGTCACATCCCCTATTCGCTGCCCTGGATCGGGCCCGCGTGACGGTACGGGAGACTGCACTGACTGCGCGTTCTGGGATGCGTGCTGAAGCTGACCCCCCCCCTCCTCCACTTTCTCTCCTTTTCTCCCTCTTTCGGTGTACTATCTGTCCGTATCCTCCACTGTCTGCCTTCTGTCTGTCTGTCTGTCTGTCTCCCCCCCCCCTCTCTCTTTCCCCGACCCTCACTGCCGCCTTGCTTAATCGCAATCGAATTCCTTTTGGTAGCGTTTGACGTTAAGGATATCGGCTTCCCATAGCGATTCCAAGATAAACCGGCCGTCCTCTCTTGTTTGTTTCCCTTCCCTGGTCTCTCTGCTCCGCCACCGCGCGCCCCGCCGCTGTTTGCTCTGGGTGTTCTCCCCGCCCCACCCCGCTCCACCCGCAC
>NW_026267353.1:308782-310499 GCF_000697945.3 Frankliniella occidentalis | reverse complement strand
AGTAATATTTGATAAATCCATAACAGTTATTTTTTTAAACAAAAGTTATATGTTATTTACGTATCTGTTAAGTGCCATAGTAGGCGTTATCAGTTATCGGGTACAACACTAACGATTAACAAAACGTTATGAGGTCCTTATATGTTAAGTTACGGACCCCTGACGCATACTCGTCTTGGAAGGGGACTCTTATCACAATCCCCACCCGCGCTATGCGGCCCTGTGAGGCCCTGGGTCGCTCGCCAGGACGTGTGTGCTGCTGCCTTGTCGGACCGACTATTCCCCCCGGTGAGTGCCGTTAGGGAATCCTACCAGTAGTCGAAGTGAGGTGCAAGGGATAGGAAACCTGTACTATTCTAAATCAACCCAAACCAAACCTTACGTTATCAGAGACCTGCTCGTTCTCACTGTTCGCCAGAGATCCCATCTGTTTCTTGATGTATCCAAACTTTTATTACATCACAACAAAAATTTCTCTTAAAAGGTTGCGACACCTTTGTTTTTCCAGTGCAAGCATAAACTATACGGTCGAGTTGGGCACCGCTCGTCGTGTTTTTAACGCAAAGGGGCAGCGAGGAGAATATGACGGCAAGATTGGAAAAGGGGGGCGGAGGGGAGATGGGAGGGGTTAAAAACGGGGTCCGAGCCGCCCTCGCTGCCGCCGGGACCCTCCCCGTCGAGAGAGCGGCGGGCGGCGAAGCCGGGCGCGGCGGCGGCCGGTACCGCTGGAGCGGCCGCTGCTGGAGCACGCTCCGGGAAATTGTGCATTCCCTCGGAGGGAGCTGGCTGCTCTGCTAATGAAGCCGGGAGAGCAGGAGGAGGAGAGTGGTTGGAGGGAGAGAGGGATGAAAGGAGAGAGGGAGGGAGGGAGAGAGGGAGACTGTAGGCGGGGTTGAAAAGAAGCTATGGCTCTCCGCCAGAATAGTGTCAACCCCTTTTTTTGCACCTGCTCGTCCATGAGCGTGTTTCCGTCTGGTTTCGCGTTTCGCCGACCCCCTGCTCATCTCGGATCAGCATCAGTGTACACGACTTTACGTGTAAAACCAAAATGTTTGCGAAACTCCAACCGCGCAACTGATTGAGTCTCATCAACCTTTAATGTGTGGCGTTTGTCCGTTTGTCGGTTGTCTTTGAGAGGCGTTTTTGCCTCGCTGCTGTCGTATATCGGCGGGCCGCGCAAACAGTGTGGTGTGTGTGTGGAGAGTGAGTTCACGCCGCAGCGGGTCGGCGGCACGGACGCGACGCGTTGTGTGCCGTGTGCCCCTGGAGTGTCGCGACGGCCTTGTGGGTCATTTCGTACCGGCGGGCCGCACGCAATGCGGGGCGGGGCAAAAGGCGGGGCGGGGCGGAGTGGAGCCGAGCGCAGGTAACGTGATGGAGTGTGGGACGCGTGGCGCGGGACCGTGTTTCCAGGCAAAACACGCGAGCAGCAGCAGCAGCAGCAGCAGCTGCAGCAGCAGCAGCCGCCGCGGCACCGCCCCCTTTTGCCCGCCTTTATACCCCCCCTCCACCTGCTCCCGCACCTCGGTGTCGGGCCTCCCTCCTCCCTCCCAATTAGTACGCGACTTACGTGTTCGGATTGAGGGTTGCGCGACTTGGCCCTTTGAAGGGCCCCGCCCGCGCCGCCGCTCGGCGCTCCGCGCTCCGCGAGTGGGGACGCGGTGCGCGCCGCTCGCAGCCCGGGCCTTGGCCCTGCCCCCCTCGCCGCGACCTGCGG
>NW_026267353.1:306153-308322 GCF_000697945.3 Frankliniella occidentalis | reverse complement strand
CCCCCCCCCGCACACACACACACCGCGGGGCGCGGCGCGGCTGGAGCGCGGAGGAGGCGGCGGCGGGTCGCCGCGCGCCCGCAGAAGTTGGGTCGGACAAAGGGCCAGAACTTTGTACTGCGCGGGGGCCGGCCGGGGCCGGACGGGGCCGGACGGGACGGAGGGAGAGGTTTTGGGCAAACAGCTTTGCGGGGATTGGCGGCCCGCGGCGGCGGCGCGGGGAAGACCCTCGTCGTCGTCTCCCTCGGGGTCCTTCCCTCTCGCGGTCAGGGGAGCACGCCCACGCGCGCGCGGCTCTCTCCTCTCTTCTCCTCTTCCCACCGCACCGCGCCGCACCCCCGCAGCGTCAACTTGGCGTATCCCTTCGCACGACGACGCTGCTTGTCGAACAGCGTCGCCGGTGGTGGTGGTGGTGGTGGTGTTGGTGGTGGTGCAGGGCGAATAGAGGGCGGCCGGTGTGGAAGGTATAGCAGGTTACTGCCCTCGGGCAACACCCCGGCCGGCTAGTGCGGTGGTGGCACCTGCGCTGCTGCTGCTGTGGGGGCGGTGCGGAGGGGCTCAGGTGTGCGGGAGCGCGCAATTTATACCTCGTTATAGAGGCGACTTGTCACTTTGGTGTGCGCTGGCGTGGTTACGGTAGGGCAGGGCAGGGCAGGGCGCCTGTTTGTGTGTTAGCGAGCGGCGGGGGTTGCAGCGAGCGGCACTTGGCCGTTATATGGGAGCGCCCCCCAAACAACGCAGGTCCACTTTGTCGCGCGCGTGATTTTTGTCTGTTTTTGCCCCCTTTTCCCCCGTGCTGCTTATGCTCTTTACGGGGGCGGCTTGCAAACAACCTTATCAAAACGACCTGATGTGTGTGCCCGCGTATGGTTGTGTATACGCGCGGCTCAGCCCCTCTCCTCCCCCTCCCTCTCACCCGGGGTGAATGTGGTAGTGCGTGTATGAGGGAGGGGAGGGGACATCTTGGCCCGTGGCCTGCACATTTTACGTCCTCTAATGGCCACTGGGAGTATATGGCTATGGCTCGTGTATGCGCGTGTAATTTTGCATCAACCATAAAATTCATGGGTATGAAAAGAATTGCGTTGATGTATACCTTTCCTTGGTCCGACATATATTTTCCTCTCTCTCCCTCTATTTTTTCCCCCTTGCTCTCCTTCTTTTTCTCGTTGCCATCAGCCTTTCCCCGGCGCCCGGCGTGCTGCTGCTGCTGGTCAGGTGATTGCTTGCACTGGCGTGTACCGCGGCGTACTCTGAATGCAATCTGGCGGCGCATCGCGTCGTTATGGCGGCGATTCATTAACAGGGCAGACTGCGGGTGAAAAAGGGGCTTTACCTGAGCGAGCGAGCGAGTGCACACCCTGTCCTCTGTTATTTCTCATCTCACGCTCCCTCTGTCTCTCCCTCCACCCTGTCGTCCACCCCCTTTTTACCTCGTTCTCTCACACCAACCCTTCTCTTTATCCCCTTGACGATGTGTACGACAACTCTCAAGAATTGGTTCTCTTATAACTTGTTGAAAGCCAATCCCTGGTGTCTTTCTTTCTCTTTTTCACTCTCCCCCCCCCCCCTTACCCCCCAACTCGGATCGCAGCAGCCGGAGCAGCGCCGCCGCCGTCCGCTGGGAAATTTTCGAGTTTGCTTTTTATTAAAGAACAGGCAGAGGGTTGCGTTGCGTGCGGAGCGTTTGCGCGGGGAAATTCGATTTGTCGAAAAGCGGCTCATGGCCTTTTTCCGCCCTGGTCGCGGCCGACCGGCTGCCTGGCTGGCTGTTTTACGCCGCCGGTTTATTTGCGTGACAGGCGGGGCGTGGTGCAGAGGAGGCGGGGACGCGTGGGTGTTCTCCGTGTACCTATACACGCCATACGCCAGGTGTTCCTCGTGGTGCGGCGCTGCTGCACGGGGCGTTCCGGGGCGTTCCCGGGGCGTTCCCGCACGTGATTGCCGCGGGCGTGCTCTATCACGGCGCGCGTCTGACTGACGGGACGTGTGTGCGCCGCCATTTTCATCTAGCGTCTCGCTCTTTATTTGCTTGGCTTTCTGCTCCCCCTCTCTCTTTCCCCTCTCTCTTTCCCCTCTCTCTTTCTCCTCTCTCTTTCTCCTCTCTCTTTCTCCTCTCTCTTTCTCCTCTCTCTTTCTCCTCTCTCTTTCTCCTCTCTCTTTCTCCTC
>NW_026267353.1:299298-303888 GCF_000697945.3 Frankliniella occidentalis | reverse complement strand
GTTTATCGTGATGGGCTTGGCTGTAAATCGATTTCTATACGAACGGACGAAAAACTGCTGGGAAAGCGGCCTCTTATCCCCCACGACCCCTCACTCGGATCTCCATCCCCCCCTCCCCCCATCGTGCTCCCCTCAGCACAGTCAGATTACTTGGTCGTGGTTCAGTTATTGCGTCCCCTTTCTGTTTCGCGTCCCCTTCCCTCCCACCCCACCCCCAGCCCGGCCACGCCTGCTGCGGTGAGCCCCCTGGCTGAGCAGACGCCCGTCATACAGAAGCTCAATATTCGGTCTCAACGGGGACGTTCGGGCCGTTGGTTCGTCCGCTGACGTGCTGGAGCACCTCTGCTCCCGAGGTGCCCCCCACCCCTTCCCCTTTCTCCCTCAACACCCCCTTCCCCCCCTTCATCCTCTCCACCATCTCCGCCGTACAGTCGATGCGTATGGGGGGAGCTCTCGAGGGGACCAACATGTGGGTCAACACGGAGGCTGGGGCCTTAAGGCCACCGCACCACACTGCCGCATCCCACGCCCTGCCGCCACACCCCGCCACGCCTCGCCACGCCCTCGACAATCCCTATACACCGGGTGGGACAAAACATACCCTTCATGACCGTGCCATGAGCACGGTGTGTGGGTCGGATCGGGCAATCCCTTTTATTTTCATGTCTGCTGCACATGGCTGCTTGTACGACGCCCGAAGCTTGGAAAAAAACGTGTTGAGCAGGGTGTCCCACCGTCCTTACACTTTTTCCGACTTTTTCGTAGCATATGCCCACAATTTTGAATTTTTAATTCTTTGTAGTTAACCATTTGAAAAGGAACCTGACATTTTTTCTTCGAGTGTACTATGCCCAATTCACACTGCGTGAAGGGAAGTGTCGCCGCAGCGTCGGACCAAATGCGAACGTTCGCATGTCGTCGTACCCCCTCGTGATTAAAAGCTCGCTGCTCTCCCGCCCCACCCGCATTTCTCTCTCCCTCTCCCACTCATACATACACCCAGCTTTAAATTCCATATGGAATTCGTGTTAATTTCCAGATGGATCTGGTTTTTCCATATGGAATCTCGTTTCCACAATGGAATTTGGTATGGAATAATTTTCCGGTGTGGATTTGTGAAAATCCACTATGGAACTTGATCTGGAATATTTTCCACTGTGGATTTGTGATTTTCCACTCTGGATTACTGATTTTCCATTATGGAATATTTTCCATTATGGTCGGCTGCATTTTTCCCACTATGGATTTGCAAATTAAATCATAACTTTTTAACTAAGTGTAACACAGAAATTCTGACTGAAGCACTGCGAATAATACGTCGAAATGTTCACTCTTTGATAGAAAAGTAAAAATCGCGATTCTCAACTCGGCTGTATCTTCGTAACAAGTTGTCGAATCGAAAATCTGACCGCATATTTGGCGTTTTTAGCGAAAGTTTACATGGGTACGGTGTTCTTTCACGTAAACAAGCAGCTTGGTGATTGATGCTTCTCCATGCTGGTTTCACAATCCAGATGGATTTCACTATCCATATGGATTTGTGTTACATATGGAAAATTTTCCACAGCAGGAAATATCCATAGTACAAAATTCCACTCTGGAAAGTGTTCCAAATTACATCTGGAATATAATCCATATGGAAATTCAACAAAATCCAGACAGGTATTTTCCATACTAGAAATCCATATGGAATTTAAAGCTGGGCACACAGACACTTGCACACACACACACACACACGCGCGCGCGCGCACACGCAGACAGATTTGGTCCGGCCGATTGGGGGATATAAATCCTGGGATACAGCGCCATTCCCCTCCTCCCTCCACTGAAATATGCAGGTCGACGCTGTTGTGAGGGATCAGGAAGGGATTTTTGGGGAGCAAACAAGTGGTATTTTTGTGGTTTTGCAACGAATCATCTTTCAGCTCTGGGTTGTGAAAGTTGGGAGGGAGTAGCGGGGCGATTGCGCTTGAATTGGGGGTAGCAAGGCACTTTCGTATACTAGTCTAAGAATCCTTTTGGCTTTGGCTACCACGAGAACACCAAGGTGTTCCAATGGTGTTGCAAGGATGTTCCAGAGGCAAGGGTGTTACAGAGTGTCCATAGGTCCATAGGCAAGGGTGCGTTCCAGAGGCAAGGGCGTTCCAAGCAAGGGTGTTCCGTCCGGAGGGTATTCGTAAGAGTGTTTCATCGGTGGAGAATGGTGCGGAGGGTCAGGTCGCCATCTGCCGCTGGCTCCACGCCCTGCTTTCCGACCATAGCGCGCTCTCCATGCTGCTGGCCGCAAGGATTGAATTTTCCGGTTAAAGAGTTTGTGCTTCTTGCGCAGCGCGCGCACGGACTCTTGCGGTGCAACAGGCCCCCGCCATCCGCGTCCCTCTTATGAGACGATCCCGCAGTGTCGGCACGTATGGATCGTATTCATTGTGGCCGCATTTCGGACCGGACGTGAGGGCGGCGGCCGCAGCTTGGGCCCGGCCAAGAGCCACGAGCGCCGCGAGGCCGTGAGCAGCGCCATGAGCACTCTTGGCGCCATGGGCCGCCCAGCCCAGCCGGCCGGCGGTCGCGCCAGAGGGCAGGAAATGAGAATGGGCGGCGGGCCGGGGCAGGGCGGGGCGGGGGCGGGGCGCGAAAACACGCCAAGAAATAACACAATTGGTCTGAGGGAGGGTGGGAGGAGGGAATGCGAGTGTGAGAGGAGGGGGAGATAGAGTAAGAGAGATTGTGAGGCAGAATATGTGAGCGGGATGGAGCTTAAGGGCGAGTGAGACACAGCTATGGAGCGAGAAAAGTGAATAAGTGAGCGAGAGGGAAAAACAGGGGGGAAAGGGGGGTGGAGGGGTAAAAGAGGATCGGCCGCCGTGCGGCGTAGCCGTACAGCCCCGCGCTGGACGCGCGCTTGTACTCCTGGCTGTTTGTTTGCCCGGGGCCTTTGTATGTATTGGGCCCTTCACAACGCGGGTGCCGCGCCACGCTCCGCCACGCCGAGCGGTCCCGACACCTGGAGAGCTTGTTTATCACGCCGAGCGGAGGTGTTTGATGCGGGAGTTGCCTCGTTATGAATCCTCGATAGAATGGCGCTACGCCACAACACTTTGCACAACACACGCGATCTCTCTCTTTTTCGCTCGCCCCTCACAGTGCGATACACGGGGGCTTCGGCGGGTGGTGGCCGTGGCGGTGGTGGAGGTTAAAGAATTTCCTACCAAATAGATTGAATTGACCACGACGCCCCCCCTCCCCCCTCTCCCCTCTGCGGTAATAATGTCGAGTTTATTTAGTTCTGTCGGGAGCAGTGAGAGGGAGGCGGGAGGCGGTCCGCACTTTCCCCCGTGTTGGTTTGTGTTAAATCGAGTGCGGCCGAGCGTGGCGGGGCGTGGCGGGGCGTGGCGTGTGTGGGCCCGGGGAGTGTCGCACGTGCCTTTATTGCCTCATCCACATTGATTTACATATTCCAAGTTGTGCGGCGTCTCTCCCGCAGGCTTTGGCTCGCACAGGAGGAGTGTGGTGGCCGGGTGGGGCCGGGTGGTGGGCGTGCTCACGGCACCTGTGGGAATGTGCAGGTGCCACCTCGCTCTCCCTCTCACTCTCTCTTTCTCGCACACTCTCCAGGACGGCGCAGTCCTGCCCCCAGACCCCTACGATCGCCGTGTGAAGAATCGCCAGGGTCTTGGCGTTCCGAGCGGCCAGAGTGGGCGGCGGCCGCAGTGTGTGCGGCTCTAGTCTACCCCGTCTCACCCCTTACCCCACCACCGCCCTCTACTTCAGCCCAAGATCGAGTTATCGCCCGACGGGAGCTGTTTTTCCAGCGGGGAGAATAATAGCGAGAGCAGGGACCGGGCCTTAGATTCTGGGACACTCCATCCCCCTGGCTGGCGGGGAGTGCATGCGACGAGTGCATTCGCTTTTACCCGGGGCTTGTGTGTTTTTAAATCTAATTTTCCTTGTTCTGTTGCAGGTATGTACGCAATGTGCTAGCAGCAAGCGGGCCACAAGAGGCGAAAGCCCTGCTCCCTGGCTGCGAGAGAGTAAGTGCGACGGAGAGGGAGAGAGAATGGTTAGAGAAAGGGGAAAGTAGGAGGGGGGGGGGGCAGCAGCGTCCGCGCACAGCAGACACCGGGCGGCGCCTCGTAAAATTTGCAAGAGAAAAGCAAAGTTGATATTCAGTGCGAAAACTCTTGTCGGGTCGGAATGGTGTCGCGATTGCGGGCCGCCGCCGCCGCTGCCGCCACCGCGCGCTCTGGTGCTGGTGTGGCGTGGCTGTTTTAGGAAGAGACGCTCTCTGGCGCTGCGCGCTGCGTGTCTCCCGTTGTGGCGAGCGGGACGCCATTGTGTGCGGCCGTGGTGTGTCCGCGCGGGGTGAAGGGTCGCCCGGAGGGGACCGGAAGTACTCTGCAACAAGTTCCATTCTGGCCAGGTGCGAATACCGCACGGCCGCAGTGGGGCGGGGCGGGCGCGGCAGGGACGGCAGGCCTAATTGAAATTCTGCCCCGGCGTTTTGTGTGCGGGGCCACTTCGCAGCTACGCGGCCCCGGTTGGTGAGGATTTGAAAATTTCTATGTGCACGCTGTTTCGGTGGAGGGGTGGAGG
>NW_026267353.1:297822-299248 GCF_000697945.3 Frankliniella occidentalis | reverse complement strand
GCGTCCCTTGCGCGTCTTGGTCCTCTCGAAGAAGCGCGCCCCTTGTTTTTCTTACGGTTTCTTTCTCCCTGGGCTTTTTTCCTCTCTCTGTCCGTCCGTTTGAGTTTGCTCTCGTTATTCAGTAATAAAGACGCCACTTCGCCTTCCCACGTTTCTACCCGTTATCTTCACTGCCGGCCGAGGCCCGGCAAAAGAGAAAATAAGACCAAAAACCTGACACAAAATACATAAACAGATCGAGGGTGTTCGTTTCTCCAAACGGGTAATTTTATTTTTTCGTAGTTCACTGTGAACCCATATTTGTATCTATGCCACCGCGGCGTCTGTCCGCCGTGCGCTGTGGGCAGAACTGCCACTCTCCCGTCTGCACTTCACGGTTGTTGCCCTACCGGAGTTTATTTTTATTTTTTATCTCCTCCATTTTTTATGCTATCAGCTCGGTTGGACGCCATCCCACGCTGCAACTCGATCTCGTCCTCTAATGAGGAGGTGGTGGCGCTTGGGTTGCTC
This sequence comes from Frankliniella occidentalis, assembly GCF_000697945.3. NCBI lineage: Eukaryota > Metazoa > Arthropoda > Insecta > Thysanoptera > Thripidae > Frankliniella > Frankliniella occidentalis. Next base: position 298,738 of record NW_026267353.1, on the reverse strand, counting down.
CCCCTCTCCCCCTCCCCCTCTCTCTATTCCCCATCTCCTCCTTCCTTCTTTCCTGCACTTGCAGCTACTTACAAAATTTATGGTGGTTATAAGTTATTTTTGGTGCACGGATTTAGGTATGTACCTACACTGTAAAGCTGCGCAGATGTCTGACCCCCCAACCTTCGTGCGTGTTACCGCTTTCAATGCGACGTGGCCACGATGTGATCACACGTTTGCTGGGTCTTTCGCCTGCAAAGCAGTCGCTCATTTGCTGGACACACACCCCATATAGATTGACAGTGTAACTCATGAGGACGGTGCAGTGGAGCGGTTGTGTGTCGCGCACTCTACCGGCGGCGGATATCGACTTCGGCCCTGGCGCTGCTCCAATATTTGAGCTTGGTATGGCTGCCTTTGGTGTATCGGTTAAGTTGTCAAGGTATGCGGTCGGAGCCGGTGGAGCGCGAGGCGGTTAGTTAGGGCGTGTCGGTCGGGTTGCCTAACTTGAGGCGGAACGCCAGTGTAGTCCATGCGGTTGTGGCTTTATTGAGGGGATGCCTGGAGCGAAATGGAGGGGGATGAGGCAGCTCGCGAGCGCTCTCTCATCGGAACCAATCATTAGTGCCTGCTCGCTCTGCTCAAGGATGAGCACCTTACTATGGCTTTGAAAGAGACGACGACGTCTTTGCCTCTGCTTGCCGCTCGCTGCTCATCGGGGGAAAAGCGCAGCTCGCCAACAACACAAAAGGACCGCCGCCGACGTCTTTGGCGCGGGCGCGGGACGGCGCGTGGGATGCGGCGGCGTGCTGTCTGCGCCCGCCAGAAAGGTTTTCTAAAGTTTCTCTACGACCGTCTCTCCCTCTCTCCCGCCGGTGGTGCTGCCCCAGATAATCTTCAGCAGGTCCCCCTCAACGTCTTAAGATCCCATCCCCCC
>NW_026267353.1:295822-296436 GCF_000697945.3 Frankliniella occidentalis | reverse complement strand
TCTCGTTTCCACAATGGAATTTGGTATGGAATAAGGCCGACGTGTGGACTGCTTGTCCTGGACGAGCAGGTCCTGGACCAGGGCGCGAGCGAGGATCGTCAGGCGTCGACGCCTCTACGGCCGGCTGGGCGCAGCAGGGGAGACAGAGGGGAGAGAGATGGCCGGGCTGTGACGACGCGCCGCAGAACCATGACGGTGGTGGTGGCCGAGCCCTGGCCGAGCCAGCGGCGCTTGGTGCAGCTGCAGCAGCTGTGGAGGAGGCTCTGCGTCGCTCTGCGTGTGCCATCTGGCCGGACACAGCCCGCAGCCGGGGCCGGTGGGGTGGTGGTGGAGGTACCCACCCTTCTTATACCACGCGACAAACAAATGGAATGCGAATGGGGTGGGAGGGGCGGGGAGGGGGTGCGATTCAGAAACGAGAACTATTCCTCTTTGCGCGTTTTCTAAGGTTATTGGACGCTTGCTTTCGTCTCTCTCTCTTCTATGCACTATGTCTTTTTTTCTTTTATCCCCTGCGGTGCTGCTGTGGAAATTCTCCTTGCACTGGAAAAACAAAGGTGTGATGTCCTACCTTTCCAGGGGCGTTAAACTCGTTTTAGGGGTGTTAAAGAGTA
>NW_026267353.1:284134-290357 GCF_000697945.3 Frankliniella occidentalis | reverse complement strand
GGGTGGAGGGGGTTAGGGGGAGGGTTGTGGGGTCCGGTCCCGCGCAGGAGGGTCGCATAGGTCGAGCAGGGCCAGCAGAGCAGCAGCATCCACCATAAGCGAGGCGTGGCGAGGCGTGGCGGGGCGGGGCGTGGCGGGTGTGCGGCCACAGAGCGCCTGGCTTTGCAGTGAATTGAAGCCCACACTGGCGGTGCCGCACTATGAGCCCGACTGCGGCCTAATTGTTTCCGCTGCGTGGAGGCTTGTCATTATTGCGGGTATATCATTGGCGCAGTACGGATTTATTTTGTATACTGCATTATCGCAAGTAGGATAGATGTGAAATGTGAGCTCGTTTTGAGCCGGAGTTATTTTGTGCACTGTATACGACTACTATTCGCAATATTCGGACGTGTACGGCGAGTGTGTCATTACACTTGTATGACACATAATCCTACTCATCCCTCCATTCCGCCGAGTGTCTTTCTCGCGCCCCAGTCGATATATAAAGCGCTCTGCCCGCTTCCCTCTGGTTGGTCTTTCTGCCTGTACTTTGTGAGCCGGGGAATCAGGAAACGGACTGTTGTTCCAGCGAGTCGGTCGAGATCCCTCCCCCTCCCCCTTTTCCCTTTGGCCGTACTTCCCCTCGCGGGGGATTTCATCAGAGGGCGGGCGCTGCTCTCTGAGGAGATGAGCGATTGCAACTCTTACACGGGCGGGCGGCTCCTTAGGCCCGTCACGTCAATCGCCGCCCTCTCCCTTTCCCCCCTCGTTGTATCTGCTTTGCCTCTTTGCCGTTTGTGTGTGTGCGCGTGTGTGTGTTTGTGATGGAAAGAAACCGTTCTGGTGGCGTGTACTGGAAAAATAATGATAAGACCGGATAAGACTCTCCAGAATTGGATGGGTGTTAATGACTTAAGCGCCTTGACATAGGCACAAAAATAAAAATAAAGCACCTCTTTAGAGCCACACTAACGCCCTAAAGATGGCGAATTTTAGTGTCTTTTGAACACTTCCATTCCTCTTTTATAAGGCACTCAAGTTGACTCAGTACACTGATACACTCGCTGACCCAAAACTTTTTTCATAGTAACTTCGTTGCTGCTGACATTGTTATGTCGTTTAAATAGTGCCACAATTATCACACTGACGTATGGCACCGCTCATTTCCAAATGTTGGGGAACACAAATATAACTAGGCCTCGCAAGGCCGTGCCCCCGCGGCGTTACATAGTGGAACGCTCAGCAGCAGCAGCGGTACTTGACTCGGTGGCCCAGCGTGTTTGCAGTCATGGTGGCTGCCCGCTGCCTGACTGTGGCGGGGGGTCGAGCTCGGCTCGGCCTGGCTCGAGCTGGCTCGAGCTGGCCCACTTCGACGCATGTGTCCTCCTGGCAGGCCACACGCGAGCCTGAATTATTTGTCATGCCGGGGTGGGGGTTGTAGGGGTGAGCGTTGAAGGCCTCTGCCACCCCACCACTCCCAACAGCACCCCCTTGCCCTTGCCTTTTCTGGGGCAAAATCCCACCCCCCGCTTGCCGCCTCTCCTGACCCCTCCTCCAGTTCTCAGCGGCAGCAGCAGCAGCAAGGGTCAGCCCGGCCCGTCCGGGCCCCGATGTGACGCCGGGCGGGCTCCACCTCGTCATTGTCTGTAAGCCGCTGCATTCAATGGGGCTGGGGGCTGCCCCGCTGCTGCTTTGCCCCGCCGGACTCAAGTGCTAGCGCCAGCTCTAGTACACTCTCGCCCTGAAGAAAGGGCAGCGGAGCGGGTCGAGGGAAGAATGGAAAAGATGAAGAATTTTGTCACTATGGAGCGAGCAGCAGGGAGAGCAGAGCAGAGCGGAGCAAAGGCCCGGCGGGGTGATAAACATGTCGCGTGTTTGAACCAAGTGGCTGCGCGTCGTCAGGCGGGTTGGCGCCGGAAGCAAGCTGGGGAGCTCTCGCCCTTCTCCAGGAAAGGGTTATGAATTTGTCTTGAGACACAGCAGAGGCAGGCCCGGTGGTGTGGGGATGGGCTGGGGGGCTCTACCATGCTGCCTGCCCTGCCTGCGCGGCCTGGCCACCTTCCTGGGTGCAATAAATGCCGAGAGTTAGGGCGGGGTTGGTCGTTGCGGCCCTTTCCCTCAACCCTCGTCCTCCTCCTCGGTCCGCCCCTCTTCACCCCCCCCCCGCTCTTCCCTCGCTGGTTCCGCACCTGACGGGGAGCAATAAACTCGCATTGATCTGGGGCCTGCTGCTCGGGGTAGACCGCAGCGAACCGCAGCGAGCGCACCGCAGCCGGGTGGAACCGACCGGGCCGGGCCGGGGCCCCTACCTACCCGCCTACATCATCACTCAAAGTACCCACCGCACACCAGAAGAGCCCCTCCACGCCCCGCCGCTACCCCCTGCCCCCCGCGCGCGCCGTGGTCTCACAACAGCGGCGTGGTGGTGGTGGTGGTCTGCAACCCCTTTTGTAGGGGGGAGAAGGGGAAAGGGTAATCTCAAAATGAAAATCCGGAGGCGTCTCGCACTTTATTATCCGGGAAGTGTTTCCGTGGGGTTCGGACCGCTGCTGGCGCGTATACCTGTGTGCTGGCTGCGCGCCCCGGGGAGGGGGTGGAGTGGAAGGGGGCGGGGGGAGGGGGAAAGAGAGACGGGTCTGCGTGCTAATTGATTGATCTGACCTGGTGGGCCACCGAGCGCCAACGTTACGTCCACGTTACGGTACGATACGCCACGTTACGGCACGTCGACTCTGACGATCTTTGCAAACAAACACGAACGGCTATTTGGTGATTTTGAAGGATGTGTCCGTGCGTGCGTGTGCCGATGATTGCCGAAGCTTTGCTCGCTTGCTTGCATTGTCGCAACATCAAATCAAATACCAATATTTGCTACAAGAATGAATTTAAAATTGCTTTGCGCCGACCGTCCTTTTTCTTTCAGAGTAAAGTGGTCTGCGGATGGCGGCACAAAAGATAAACTTTTGACCTTATCTTACCTCCAGCGTGGCCCCTGCTCTCTTTGGTCTTTGCAGATCAATTCTTCTCTTACACATGGCGATCCTTTTGAATGAATCATGGCAGATTGTGAAAGGTCCAAAGGACGCGGAAACGACGGCCACAGCCGTCTCCCCCCTCCCACTTCTCTCTCTCCCTCCCCCACTCCTTTTCTAAGGCCGGAATGATTGCAAGCCCCAGTGTGGTCGGGGGGAGGGGTGTTGGGAGAGCGTGGGTGGGGTGGGGGCCGCGGTCAGGGTGCGGCAGGGCGGGGTGGGGCGCGGTGGGGCCCAGGGGCGGCCCTTATGAAAAGGGCCGTGCCGGGATGAGTGCTCGGCTGTTGTTCCCCGGGGAGCGGGCGAGGCAGACCCGGAGGGCCCGGAGGAGTCCCCGCGCCCCACCCCGCCCCGCCCCGCGCGCTGCGTCCCACGTGTGCTCCCCGTGCGAAGCGAGTTTATTTAATCCTTGCATATTAATGGAAGGGTTTACGCTGGGGATAGCGCGGCGGCGGCAGCAGCGGTAGGAGGAAAAAAAAGTTAGGTCTCCATATTGGAGGCATTTGACCGGCCGCACGCACCAGGCTATGCCGCCCGCCCCACCCGCCTACATCCCTGGCGGAATTCCATTACCCCCCCCCCCTCCCTCCTCCTTGCCCGTCTTTGGCCCGCGCCTATTCCGCTTTTTAACTTTCTTTTATCGACTTAAAAAGGGAGATACAGCAAGAGCGCTGCTGCGGGTAACCGTCAGCAAGGCGTCTGTGCGCCGTATCGCAAACGTTTATCGTTTATGTTTGGGGTGGGGGAAAATGCGATGGTAAGGCACAAATATAATACAGGAGTTGATAAAAAAATAAATAAAAAGAAAGCTGATCATGCCATGCGGAAGTTGACGGACCATCCGACCCGACAGCCCGGGAGTGCCATAGCGTTTTCCCGCCTTCTGGTGCCGTGAGCCGCGCGTTGGCGCTGATTCTATCAGATAGGATCGCCCCCCCCCCTCCCCCTTTTCCCTGGGCCAGGGCCGGCAGGAAGGATTTAATAAATGTTTTGATAGCGTCGGCACGGTTGGTTTGTCTCACCAAATGATTTCGGATTTTGATTTGGAACACTCCCGCTTCCGATCGTGTGTATCGAGCATGCAGGCGGCTCTGGTGTCATAGAGCGGGTTGTGACACCTTTGCCAATAATTTCTTTAGAAAATAGCATTTTTTTTTTTAAGAAAGGAGACGAGAAATTTGTAATTGTTATAAAAATGTTTCTTTTCAAGAGCCATTTTCGGACCCGGGCATGAAACAGGAATATAGCTGGATATTCGAAAGGGTACTAGGAAGTGCTGGGGGGAAAGTGGGAAGTGGCAGTGGCCACCCTGCCCTGCACCTGCTGTCCCCGGACGACGTGATGGGTCGCAGGGGCGCCAACCACCGCCACTACAGGCGGGCTTCATCAGGTAACTATAGCGGCAGGGCCGGCGAGTGCAGCCCCAGTCTCCAGTGGAGGTCGGGGCGGGGCGCGCCAAGGGTCAAAGGGGCGGGTTTAGAAAGGGCGGGCGGATGAGTGGCCTCCTTGAATGGTGCGCCCGCCCGAGGCAGCACCCCTTCTCTCTCTCTCTCTCTCTCTCTCTCTCTCTCTCTCTCTCTCTCTCTCGGCCCTCTCCCTTGTCAATAGGTGTCTGGGCCGGCGGGGACCTCCTCGGCCCTTGGTCGGGGCCTGCCTGCCCTGCCGCCTTGCCGTGAAAGCTATTGCTGTCAAGTACGTTCCTGGTCGCTCGCTGGCTGAAATTGGAAGGTGCCCCCTGCTCACCCGCCCCCGCAAACACACAGAAAAAAATCACGGCGGGCGAAGGTGGGGAAGCACGGTATAGGACGGGTACTTTACGGGTTTGGGGTCGTGTTCCCGTCGTCGGGTGCGGCGCCCAGCGTGTCTTCCTCCCAGATCGATTTCCACGCGCGCGTATCCATCCATCGCCCCCGCCAAGACAGGCGTTCTTAAAACGATATGGCCCATGGCTCGTTTGAATGAAAACGCACGCGCGTGCGGCAAAAATCTGCGCATTCCCGAATAATCTTGGCTCGAGCCCCAAGCGGGTAGAGCTGCGGACAAGCGGCCCTTGTTTGGTTATTCATGGGGGTTAAAAGTGGCGGTGGGGATTGGTGCCCTGTACGTCCGCGCACTCGTACACGCTCGCGCGCTCGCTCTGTCTCTCTCACGCTTGCACACACAATGTCGTGCGCGAATGCGGGGGTCTCCGGTGGCCCAACCGCAATTTCCTGCAATCATCTCGGCCTTCTGGAAGGATGGAGGATGTAGAGAAAGGGGGGGGGGCTGAGGAGGGTTGGTGAGACGTCGCCGTCTTTTCTCTTTCCGCCGCCGCTGCTGCGCTGAGCTATACTAAACGAAGCGGGGCCGTCGTGTCGCGTTGCGGCGCGCGCCTGCCCTGGATGTGATGTGTTTTCCTCCACTTGCTAAATTCCTTTAAGGACAGCAGTGACGACTATGCAGCGGCATTCTGTAAACATTTCTCAATTTTGGCTACATTATAGTAAGCAATTAGGTACAAGCCTTGTAACTAACTGCAGGTAAATAGCGGTTTTCCTGGTGCCCCCCTCCCTCTCTCCCCACCGTACCCCGTGCTGTGTGTTCATATTTTCCCGGCGCGCGGCTCTCCCACTCGCCGAACCTTACTCTCCCTCCCATCTCTGGCTGGGACGGGTCCGTGTAAGACGTTGGGACGTTGGTGGCCTCGTGATGAAATACGTGATGGCGACTGTGCGATTAAAGCGTTTGGAGCCGGTAGGGCTGACGCAGCGGGGCCAGTGCCTTCCTTTTCGGCGCCAAGCTCGCCTGGCCAGGGCGTTGTATGATGCTGGTCCTGATATGTCCGCCGTTTTCTCCTCCCCCCCTCACCATTTCACGAACTCTCTCCATCTACTTTTCTCTCTCCCCCCCCCGAAAACCCCTCTCCCTTCTCTTTTCCCCAACCTCTTTTTATCCGCCCATCTATGACACTGAGCGCACTTCTTAAAAAGAGCGAACCCGCCGTGTTTGGGTCCTTCCAAGGAGATTGTCCCCAAACCCCCTGCCACTTCTCTCTCCCCCGCCTCCACCCCTTCTCTCCTGTTTTTGGTTGCGCGTAGAAACATTTCGTGCCTAACGGCGTGGAAGGACCAGGCGAGTCGGTCCTCCCACTCCCTCTCATCTGCACGCCTCTCTCTCTCTCTCTCTCTCTCTCTCTCTCTCTCTCTCTCTCTCTCTCTCTCTTCCTCACT
>NW_026267353.1:282080-283609 GCF_000697945.3 Frankliniella occidentalis | reverse complement strand
CCCTCATTTTCCCCCCACCCTGACCGGAGTGACAAACTACTCTAGCCGCTGATGCATAGGCTTATGCCGCCCACTTTAATGATAATAACGGCCGTGTCGAACGTTTAATTTTTTTTTGTATGGTTGGTATTGTCCGTCCCGCGCACCGCGGTGGCGCCCGCTACGGTTTGTTTTTATGGATCCGGCGGCCTCTGTGCCATTTGTCCGGGGCTTAACGGGTCCCCGCGGCGCGCTTGGGACGTGGGGTGTATCGCCTGCATGCCGCCCGCGCGCCGGCCGGCCGTTCCTTTCCACCGGACAATGCCCTGCTTTACTACAAAAGCCCGTGCAATTAACGCTGATTGTTGTCCAGCAGCAGCAGCAGGTGAGAGGGCGCGTTTTGTTTGTTAGAGCATGGAGAGGAGCTTGCACGCTGCTGATATGGCAGTTGTGTACACCTAGCACCTGGCATACACACTGCGACTTCAGCTTTTCAGTTCAGCACTTGAAGTGTTGTTCAAATTCCCAAACAACACCCTGCAGGCATAGCGACACTGAGACTGCGACCGAGGACTGTGACGCGGTGTTAAAACACTTGCCCCCGTGCTTTCCAGTGGGACACTCATGTCGTCTGTCGTTTCACTCTCAGACCTGAACTGATTTTTAGTAAGGGCCCATTTACGATCGTACGGGGTGTCTTAAATGAAATTGCATTTCCTTCAGCTATTTATTAATTTTGGGGGTTAAATGGCACCCCCCTTTTACGATGGTTCTTAGCTTAAATTAAATTTTAATCCCCGCCATGACAGAATCGTTTGTCACTTGTCGTCGGCGCCATCTTTGTTTAGTCTCGTCTTGGCCTCTGATTGGCTGTTTCGAAACCGCGCGCCCGAAATCCGAATTTCATTTAAGCTAAGGACTAGCTTGAATGAAATGAAGACCATCACGACGGTCTTCATTTTATTTAAGCGTGAGCCGTATTTCGACAAGAAATGAATTTCATTTAAGGGGCTGGCATCGTAGATACTCCCATAAGCCACCACGCGTTGGTCAATTTAATTTAAGATTCCGCGAACGATCGTAAATGGGCCCTAAAAGATTTTTATTACGTTTTCTGCTGCACGATTGTTGAAAAAAATGTAAGGTAAGTTCTGTACATTTTTTGTGTAAATAACCTAATGATGAAATAAATGACTGGTGAAAGTGGGAGAATACCACCCATGAGCTGACAGTTATTCTCTGATGCTAGTTTGACGCTATGGTCGCCCTACTTGGACCATGGTCGCAGCGCTGCACTTGTGCAGCGGCACGGCGCGCCGGTCCGGCGTGCGGACACGGGCGGCGGGGTGCGGGCAACCAGGCCACCGGGGCGGACTAAGCTAATTTGCCCCCTACCTTACCCCACCCCTCCCAACCCATCCCCTTTCCCCCCTCTCCCGGGCGACGAGGCAGGCGCGCACGTCCCTTTTAGCCAGGGCGGAGGTTGGCGGGGGACTTCGGGATGCTTCGGGAGCCGCCCGACCTCTCTAACTCATAACTCCCTCCCTCCC
>NW_026267353.1:280049-281755 GCF_000697945.3 Frankliniella occidentalis | reverse complement strand
CCCATCCCCCCCTCCCGGAGGGTGACCGTCCTCTCTCCGCGGTCGTCCATTAGCTTGGACCGCCTCCTAATGGCTGCCGGTGACACGGGGGTGACGCGGGGGCGTCCGCACCGCACCGTCGATACGCGGGCCGCCGGTGCGTCACCTGCGTCACGCAGAGAGTGCGTTACTTCAGGCGTACCGACCGTGGGGACAGTGTGCAGTGCGCGTGAGAGAGACTGCTCCCTCCCCTCCCCCTGAGAGATGAATGTGAGCAGAGATGCATGTAGTGATGAGCCCCAGAGTTAATCCCTCTCTCTTGTTTGTTCCAGGTACGTGTGACTGTGTGACGAGCGCGACGGGTCCGAGGGGGCGCCGTTGGTGTACAGCGTGAGCGGCGAGTGGATGGGTCGGGTTCAGTACAGTACAAAGAGCGTCGTACACTTCATTTGTTTTCGTGGAAACTTGCCACGATATGTATGTATGCGGTAGAAACGTCATCATTTGATCCTCAGAGGAAAGTGAAATTGTTCTGGATAGTAGTAAACAACAATAACCTAGGTGTTTTTTTTATTCGGTCTGAAACGGTTTCTTCGCGTTGGCGATTCGAGCAATACGGTGGTTGTTTTGGTTGAATGAAGAGCGGCCGCCCGTTTGTTTTTAAAATATGTGGAACCGTGGCTGCGGCTGGCGGCCACGGCCCGCGGCCCGGCGGCGGCAAATTCGAAAAGTTTTGGTGGGTAATTAATAACTTGTGGCCTGGTTTGCAAACACTGGCTGGCTGGCTGACTGGCCGGCTGACTGCGTGGTTCCCCCCCTCCCTCCTCCAATTTCCGCTCCCCTTTTCTCTCCTTTGGCGGGTGCTAACGGGGCAGCGTCCAGAGAGTTCTCTCTCTCTCACTCCCTCGCCATCAAGTGTATGCGGACGAATCGTTTGCAAACTTGCGAATCTCTCTATGAGCGAGCGAATCCATCCGGTTCCAGCCGGGAATTTATTATTCGCGCTCCCACCCCGTCTTTTCCCCCTCCTTTTCTTTCGTTTTTCGTTCCCACTTTCTCTCTCTTTCTGCCCACCTGGAGCGGCCGGCCGGGCGGGGCCGTTTCAATCAAGTGAGCTCCCCTTTCGGTCGCCGCAGCGCCGCCTTTGTTTGTACAACCCGGACCAATAGTACAATGCCGATACACATAATAATCGCAGTATAATGGTTTCGATGAGGTGATATCGGAATCGATCTGTAGCCCTGGCGGCATCGCGATAGAGTGGAACAGGGGGGAAGGGGGGTCCCGATAATGAGGCTATCCCGCTGTATTGGGGCGGTGCAGTGCCGCCGCCTCGGATGATAAACGAGCCAGGGGCGGGGTCAGCGTTGCAGCGCACAAAGTTTGTATTTGTTTTTTTGTTTTTCGGTCTTCTTTTATGATGAGGGGGTGCAACTGCAAGAAATTAGCGTATCTTCCGTTTAGAGGAGTGCGAAGCGGGGGTTGTATCGGACTGTTGTGATGAGGCGTGCAGTGATGGGTGATTGGACGTATTTACGTTGTTGTGATTACAGTTTAATCTCTATGGAAACTCAGGAGTGAGGCAGTCTCACACCAAATGGTGTGAGGCAAACATACCTCACACCAAATGGTGTGAGGCAAACATACCTCATACACCAAATGGTGTGAGGCAAACATACCTAATACACCAAATGGTGTGAGGCAAACATACCTCAAACCAAATGGTG
>NW_026267353.1:274005-278984 GCF_000697945.3 Frankliniella occidentalis | reverse complement strand
ATCGTTAGTAGATGTAAGTAGGCATAAAATTTCAGTCCTACACATCAGCCGGACCCATGTTTTACAACTATGTTTGGGGCCGGCAAACTTCACCGGAAGTTAGCCTGACCCAATGCCACTTCTAGTGCCTTCATAACGCCAACTCTCATACTAGTCGATCAATCTTCGTTAGTAGATGTAAGTAGGTACCAAACCAACTCTAAACGAAACAATTCTGGTCGTATATAATCGAATTGCCAGTGTTGTGGGGCCGGCCAACATCCAACAACAAGCCCAGTGCGTCCTTGCACCACCTGCAGTCCACGGTGAGACACGTGGGGAGGTTTCGAACCTGGCGATCACGTGGTCCACCCCTGGAAGTGCAGGCCACCGGCCCCCTTCACACGTATTTCTTCTCGCCCAATGGGTTACTCAATCGGTTGCTATACCTCAGGTGGTTCCATTCCTTAATGGAACAGTGTTAGAAAAAAATATTAGTTACTGTAATTTTTAACGAGTGAGTGAGTGAGTGACTGACTGACTGACTGAGTCCCCTCGTTCAAGTTGTAAGTTTCAGTCATCTGCGAATACGCTTGTGGTTTACTGGGAGGCGGCTCGTTGTCAGACTCGTGTAGGATAAACCCTCCCACACCCACACGTCGCACACACAGGGCGGCAAACTGGGTTGAAAGTTTACGAAGGCGTCTGTCGCCGCCGCCACCTGTGTATCCAGCGTCAATATAGCGAGCAGCAGCAGCGGCGGCGGCTGCGGGGCGGTAGCGCGCCTGTGGGAGCGAGGGTAGGCCGCCCGGCCGCCACGCGCGCGCCTGTGTGGCCTGCTCCGCGGGCTGCGCAGGGCTGCTGCTGCTGCTGCTGCTGTGCGCGGGGCCGAGCAAGTGTTTACGGAAGCTTTGGGCGAGAGAGTGAGTGAGTGGAGGCCGTTCCCGCCGCCGGCATGAAATCTCTGATATTGATTTTTATTTTTTTGTGTCGGCGCCGCGCCGCTTGTCGCGCGATGTCGTCCGGCACACCTGCCCACCCTACAGCAGCCCACTCGGGCCGGAGTCGCCCCGCCGCGTGATGGATGCTCTGCGGCGCTGCCGAGCGGTGCTGGCTCCCCCCGGTGGCCGCCGCCCCGCATTGCTTTTGCCTTTGCTTTTCTTTTTGGCGCGACGCTGCTGTAGTAGTGGATTGTTCAGGTGTGCTTAACGGGCAACCCACTTATAGGGTGTTGTTGGCGCCGGTGACTGGCGGCGGCGGCGTCGTGGCGGGGGGTGAGACAAGGCGCGGTGCGCGGCTAGGAACGCCCCGCCCCGCCCTGCCCTGCCACGCCCTGCCCCGCCCTGCCCCGCCCTGCCCCGCCCTGCCCCGCCCTGCCCCGCCCTGCCCCGCCCTGCCCCGCCCTGCCCCGCCCCGCCCCCTCGACTGCGGCCTGCTGCGCCGCCGCATCGCGGAAGGCAAGAAGCGGTAATGAAGTGATACCGGGGGAGCTAGCGCGAGGGAGCGGGGCGCGGCGGGGCGGGGTGAGGCGAGGCGGGGCGGGGTGAGGCGGGGCGCGGCGGGGCGTGGCCTTGTTTCCTCGCGTGTTTGCAGCAGATGATTGGTTGTTCTCCCTTATCAAGCGCTAGGCCGCGCCGGGTCGGTCGGGCTGCGGTGTGCGGCGCTGCGCGCGCCAACCTGCCGTACAGCCGAGGCTCTGTGCCAACAAACTGTTAAGCCCCTGGACTTTTGCACGGTTAGCGCGAGGAGAGTGAGGGGGGAGGGCGAAGCAGGGAAGGAGAAGGTACACCCCCAGAAAGGTGTGTCCTTTTTGTTATCCGTACTTTCTTCTTTGGTTTCACAGTAAAAACAATGTCTCATATTTTGAAGGGGAAGGGAAAACCGCACTGTAAACTGGTTGGCGTCTTTTAACGCCAAAATATTGGCGTCCTCCAAAGAACGCCAAATATTGGCGTTCTTCTTCTGAGAACGCTAACTATTGGCGTCTTTGAACGCCAAATATTGGCGTTCTTCGGGCATTTGGCCTCTTTGAACGCCAATATTTGGCGTTCGTCAGAGAACGCCAATATTTTGGCGTTAAAAGACGCCAACCAGTTTACAGTGCGGGAAAAACTTTGAGGGACTCCGATGTTTGAGGAAGAGTCCTCCGATCTTGCCTCAGATTTTTAGGAATTTCCTCAAAGAACGAGGTAAAATCCCTCATTTTTTGAGGAGACTTCCTCGAAATCTGAGGAGTTTTCGTCAAACCAGGGGAGTTCCTCCAAGTTTTTCCTTTCCCCTCAAAAAATGAGACATTATTTTTACCGTGTTTTTTTCCGCGGATTTCGATTTACCGAACTATGCGCACTTGTTTTGAAAAGCAGTTACCGTGTTACAAGTGCAATGCTCTCCACACAGGTGCAAATGAACCTGAAAAATTCAAGTACGGGAAACAAAATGTTGTAATATCAAAGAGGACACACTTTGTTAGCTTGGGTGTACTCGCGGCCCACTCGACTCCGCCGCCGCGCCGGACATTTCCCCTTTTATTCGCGGCGCGCCGACTGCCGGCCCCGCCGCCCCGTGCGGCCTCCAACGGGCTGCCCCGAATGAAAAGTGGTATTAATACGGCATTATGCAAAACTGGGAATAGATTCCGGCCGTCATGAATTGATGAGAGAGACGGCCGCGGCTCTGGACCAAAGGGCGGCGCGTGACGCGGCGCGCGTGGGCGTCAAGTATTCAAATTACCCGGGTCTTTGTGGCACTCTGACCTGTAATATATATATATATATATTTTTGTTTTGATCTCCGCCTCGCGTGAGGGTTGACGGCACCCCGCCGAGGCGTGGCGCGCACGCACATAGCATTTCTCGGCTCTCTTACCGCGGTTTGGCATGTTGATCATCGTGGAAGGCGCTATACACTTCTATAAAGCATTAACGGAAACGAAAATATTTTTGCAAATGGCTCAACAGCCACAGCAAAGTTGAGTTTGTCCGAAACAATAAACTGGTGTTTTGTGGCAATAAAGTTTTCCAGCGATCATCAAATGTTTTAAACAGCTAAACATAAAAACCGTTGCATTCACCGTACAGCGAAATACTCAACGATGAATACGCTGTTAATTAACTTACTTTTTTACAGTATACTTCTTGACGCGGCGGAGGTCTGGTGGCTATGGTCCTGCAAGTAGCCAAAGAAATAGAAAAGGTTTTTTTTCCTTCACTTTTTTTAAAAAATAAAATAAAGAGTACGCGGAATTAGGAAGGAGGATAATGGGCGTGGAACCTCCCCCCCTCCCCCTCCTCCCTCACCCCCTCTGCCTCTCGACTGTCTAATTGCTGCGCTCTGACCCGCCTTTGACTCCCCCACCCTCATCTTGAGGAGCGCGGCACGAGGGGCGGGAAGGGGGGGGGGGGGCGAAGAGGCTGGCTGAGTGCCGTGTGTTTTCCTCCTCGTCGATACGGACGGGCGGACGGACAGACGGACGGACGTGTCTTGGCTGCGGATGTTCTCTCGGCTCCAACGGTATACGGACGGACGGAGAGCCCTTTTGCTCCCGTGCCGCTTCCTGCTTTCGGCTTTTGCCCCCTCGCCGTTTGTGATTACTTCTTGTGCACGGGGGCAATTTTTATCCGACGAGCGGCGACTCTCTCTCTCTCTCTCTCTCTCTCTCTCTCTCTCTCTCTCTCTCTCTCTCTCTCTCTCTCTGTCTTTCTGCCGCAGTTTCTATGTGTTTTTGCCCGTGTACCACTTGGGAGCGCGCCTCCGTCGTGTCGCCCGTGGCACCTCCGCTCTAGTGTGCCGCCCCGCGCTCAGATTGGCGCGGTGCTTGTTGGCGAGGAGGAGAGCGCGCTGCCGCCTCGCTCGATTTAACTCGCCTGCCTGGGAGGCGTGGCCCGGCGGTCTGCTGGATATGGGCATGGGCCCTCCTCTATGTGCGTGTGTGTGTGTGTGTGCGTGTGTGCGCAGGGGGCAGCAGCAGGGGGCGCGCCAGCTCTCCCGCCGAGTGTATGAGCAGATAACACTAGCCGTGCCAGAGCGAGCGAGCGAGCGAGCGAGCGAGCGAGCGATGGAGAAGATCTGCACGGACGTTGCCGACGCAGCAGCCAGTGAATTGCGCGCACAACAATTAGTTTTAAGACGGGCTCCGTGCCGCGACGCTCTTGAAGCGGATCTCGCGCCGCGACGGGTCGCTAATCCTTTGCCTCGCTGCGCGGCGGCGCCCCACGCGTCCGGCACTCATAATGGACGAGCAAAGGTGTGTTGTGAGCGCGCATCTGCACGAGGGGCGCCGTGCGTGCGTCCCGGTGGTCCTCAATCCCTTTTTAGGTTGGGTTGGGTTAGGTTAGGTTACAAGAAGTGTGAGATCCTTGGGCAATCCCGGAGATATATCTTCTGCAATACTTATTGCCTATAGAAATGTCCATCATTGTTTGAAATCTCGTTTGAAGTTTTTAGAAGAAGCTTTTTAGAAAGTATTCTCCTCAAAGATTTTTTCGGATAAATCCCGTGAAGTCCGATATGCAATCTTTGAAATCCTATGAAATCTCAAGAGACCCCCATCAAATCTCTGTGAAGTCTTAAAATCTTGAAATCAGATGTTTGCGCTGTTCCTAAGATGTGGGCCCCCTGCTCGGCTCGCCGTGCTCTCATCACTCGGGGGGAAATTGGTCGTTTCACGCGACGAATGGATGCCTCTCGTGTGCAGCGACCATCTCTCTCTCTCTCTCTCTCTCTCTCTCTCTCTCTCTCTCTCTCACTGCGTGGACCCTTTCCTCTCTTTCCTCCCTCGACGCTTTGATCGGTTCCTTCCCTTACTTTTGCGCGTGTATCCGTGTACTCGGCGCCGACTTGGCAACATCGCGCTGGCGGGAGTCTATTTAACGAAATTGATTGACGAATCGGTCCTTAGGAGCATCCATCATCTGTGACGGCTCCATCGCGTTCCAATTTGAATATGGAGCGAAGCAGCATCTTTCGGTGCGGAGCGAGGGGAGTCGTGGGCGAGGCCGCGA
>NW_026267353.1:270565-273045 GCF_000697945.3 Frankliniella occidentalis | reverse complement strand
GGGGGCTGCTGCTGGCTGCCGCACTGCTTCACGGGGGGCGGGGGAGCGCAACGGAGCGCCATGGGGATTCTTCCCCGATTGAGTTTGTCCGCTGACGAACACACTCGACTTGCTTGCTTTACCTTATATTCTTTTGGCGGATCGGATCGGGTTTCTTTTGCATGCGAGCGGACCGACCGCCCTATATAGGATGGTTTAGTCCGGGCGTGTTGCCCCTTCCTCCCTCCCCCTTCCCGCCTCAATGCCTTGCCCTTCCTCGCACGTGCCCGACCTGCCTCTTGGCAAAGGAGAAGAACGAGAGGTAAAGGAAATAAAAAAATAAACTGGAGCAGCCAGCAGGAGTGGAAGGAGATTAGCGGGGGGGTAAACAAGCCGGTAAACTTTGCATCTGAAATTTTTAGTCTGCTTATTAAAATGGGCGCAATCTGCCGGCCAAGGTCGTGCCGCGCGATCAATGTGTACGGCGGACCGCTGCTGCCGATTTTTACGTGTTTCCCCCGTCCCCCTACTCCCTGGAACTACCTCCATTTCACGTGTTTTATTTTCTTTACTTTTCCTATGAAAGCTGGGGGGCGGAGGGGTAGGGGGTAGGGCGTAACAAATGGCTACCCATTTTTAATGAGCGGTGGTCTCTCTCTCTCTCTCTCTCTCTCTCTCTCTCTCTCTCTCACGCTCTTGCTCTCGCTCTCCATTGGAGGGGCGCTAACGGCACTACAGACAAGGAGAAAGGGATGGATGGAAAGGGAGGACTGCTAAAACCTGCTTCGCGTGCCGCAAATAGTGTGACTACGCGGCTGCATGGCAGCGCCCATGGCAGCGTCGGGCCGCTCTCCCCTCGGACGCGGCGGCCGGGCAAGGGCCCTCCTCACGAAAGACGCTGAAGCATTTAAGCATTCCCTTCGGAGAGCTGCCAGCCCGTGGTCGAGGAGGAGCTCGAGTTGGCCGCGCGCGCGCGCCACCACAAGGACGCGCAGACGCCCGCGAAGACCTTCGTCAGGAGAGGACGCGCGAGCCGGCCAAAGGCGCGCGGACGGGACGTCTCTATCACGGTAGCGCACGGCTGGGGGTGTGATAACACTTGAAGCAGAGTTATGGTGGGGAAGGTGGGGGAGGGCGTTGTCAACCCCGGAGGAGGAGGAGGAGGAGGAGGAGGAGGAGGAGTGAGGTAGTGGGGGGGATGTCTTTTCCTCTTGAGCGCCGCGCGAAAGGGGACGACCGTCGTGGGTCCGGGACCCCCCAGGGGGTGAGGGGGAGGGTGATTGCGAAATGATCGTCCTCCTGTGGGGCACGGCGTCCTGTTGGTGGGAGGCCCGGGCTCATGTCGCGTCGCCCGCACGCGGCGTTCAGGCGGACGGCCACGTCGTGGTGTAGAGTTCAGGATGGTGCGGCTTTTCGGTAAATTATTATTACGATGGGTGGAGGGTGGAGTTGGCGCGCGGGTGCAGAAACAGGAGAGATAAAGAAAAGAACTGCTGCTGCTGCTTCGCGAGAAAATAGAAATGATCACGTATTCATGAACGAACAGAATTCATTTCAATGCTAAAAGATCTTTGCAGATACTAGGCGAGTTGTATTTTTGCGACGCCCGGAAAGGGAGTGGGACTGTTCTTGTTCTCTGTGTGTTCTTTTTCTTTCTGTTCCCCCTTCCTTCCCCCGTTTCTGTGGACACAAGTTCGCAGTCTTGGGGGTAATTCTCCCTTTGATTTAAATGGGGACATTCTTGTTACTTGTGTTTATTTTTTGTGTGTATATTTTTTGCCCAAGGAAAAGGGAAGGGACTCCAGGAGCATGCTATCTAACCTCTCCCAAGTCCCCCAATTCGGCCTCTCCAGCCCAACTAAGCCCCCCATCTGCCCCCCTCCCCCCTCCATCATCTGTGACGGCTCCATCGCGTTCCAATTTGAATATGGAGCGAAGCAGCATCTTTCGGTGCGGAGCGAGGGGAGTCGTGGGCGAGGCCGCGATAGCGTGGCGTGGTGCGCGCTCACCACCCCTACTCCCTCAGTCTGCTTGCTTATATCCCTTCCGGCCAACTTTTCACCAATACTCTATGCTGCCACACCAGCAAGAGAAATGTTTGATGGTATTGCCGTAAAGATAAAGTTTGTAAGCTGCTTTTGAGTAACGTCGTCCGTCCATTTGAACCTAAAATAATTGCACCTAGAAACCTATAAAAGTATCTGGGGTACTTTGGGCGTTGTTGAGGAAAGCATAAAATGTAAGATTGTTATTTCCAGTGTAAGACCCAGGCTCTTGGTGACGGCCTCGTTCGATAACAACCGACGAATAATAAAACTGTTGCGGAAGTCCGGATGCTGGCAGATCATCCTGTGGATGTATATATATTCTGGCGGAGTGTCCAGATGTGGGCCGCGCGGCCGCCCCTCTCCAGCAGCTGGGTGGCCCTGATGGGTGTGTCGCTTGCTGGAGAAGGGGGAGTGGAGAGAGAGAGAGAGAGAGAGAGAGAGAGAGAGAGAGAG
>NW_026267353.1:258901-264796 GCF_000697945.3 Frankliniella occidentalis | reverse complement strand
CGAGCCTGCTGGGCCGGGCTGGGCTGGGTAGGCCCTCTCGGCCCCTCCGCGCCCGCCCGCACACAGCACGGAATGGCTGGCCGTGTGCCGTCCGTATTTTCTCGCCAACAAGATTTCCGCAGCGTGCGGCTCGGGGGGCCCCTCCGACCGTGCAGCCGCTGCGTAGGCTCTGGAGAGAGGAATTGTCGCCGAGGCTCGTGTTGTTGTTGTTGTTGTTTGCTTTTCTTTCTTTTCTTTTTTGCCTACGCAATCCAGCCCCAGTAGGGTTGGGGGGTCTGGCTGGATAGGAGCAGGCCGCTCGCTGCTGGATGGCAGCGCGCGGCGCTCTGTTTAGGAAGGCTGCATGCGTCTGGACGCCGCGTGTTCGGGAAGGCAACGACCCTGGCCGAGAGCCCCGGGCCGGCCACCCTTCTCCCTCCCTCCCCCAGTCTGCTGCCGCGTAGGCTCGTCGCGGCGGCCCCGTGCCCCGATGGCGGGGGCAGGGGGATTTACAGGGACGTCATCGGGGCCCACCCTCTCTCTCTGCTCTCCTGTGCTGCGCGGGAGCATCGTTCCTTCCTCCTTTCGCTACTATGTCGCTGAACGATGCTGAGCCCGCCAACCCCCTCCGCTCCAGTCGCAGTATCCTTAGCCAATAACGGGCGACTTGACGACGGCGATGAGCAGCGGCAGCGCTCCTTAGGAAATCACATCAGTGGCAGACGAGCGAGAGGGGTGGGTGGGGGGAGAGGGGGAAGGATGTGAGAGAGAGAGAGAGAGAGAGAGAGAGAGAGAGAGAGAGAGAGATGCTTCCGGCTCCAATCAATTATTGGCTGCGAACGTTTGTTTGTTTCGTTAGTTGGAACTCGTTGGCGCCTCTCTCTGCCTCTCTGCTGCTCGCCTGGCTCACCTCGGCCCGCCCCCTACGAGTCGACGCCTCGGATAATAGCGGACCAGGCGCCCCACGTGCGTGTGTTTGGGAGTTGTGTGTGCGTGCATGTGTGTGTGTATGTGCCGGACGTTTGCAGAGCCCTCAGTGCGTCGCGTTATCGGCCGAGACGGACGGACGGACGGTTGGTCGACGGACGGACCAACCGGCAGAGATTTGCCATGGAGCAATTAGTGTGGGGCCGATGTGCGGCCAGTGCCGAGCGGAGGAGAGGGTTTCAGTGCCGTATATACACTGCTGTCTCGCGTGCAAACAATATTCCAGTTCTGACGATTTTGTGAAGAAGGTAAACAACATGCGGTACGCGCGGCGGTTTGTAATTTTTGTACCTGTTTGTTCCCCGTATTTCCTTGTTGTGCTTTGCGTCGAGTGTGGGTTTGGTGAGGTGCGCGTCGGGTTAAAACACGTCCGAAAAATGTACCAAGTTTTGGGGTGTAAAGTTTGTTATCTGCATTGCAGGGGCCCTCTGGCCGCCCGCTCGGCATGGGCCGGCCGGGCCGGGCGAGGCGCTCGAGGGGCGTTTAGGCCCCGCTGGTTACCTCATTAGGGGTCGGGCCTGTTCCATTTTGTGACCGGCGCTCTTCCTCCTCCTCCTCCTCTTCCTCCTCGTCCTCTTCCTCTTCCCGGGCGGACACACAAGCGCGGCCGTTGCTGTTGCGAGTGGGGATCAAGTTTTGTACTTGGCGAGACGATTGCGCTCGTCCGAGGAGCAGCAGCAGCAGCGCGCGGCGCCCTGGCCAAAGTGCTTGCGTAAGCAAAAAAAAAAAAAAAAACGGAAGAAAAAATCAACAACAAAAAACAGCAAAAACAAACCTAAAAAAAGATCAGTCTGCTAAATGAACTTGTGATTGGTGCGCATTTAAAACTACCGAACCCTGCCGTTTCCTTGTTTTGTTTGTTTTCCCTTCCGATTGGTGTTCTTTAACTCGGCCGCCGCGACGCCCGCGAGAGACGCTGCTGCTGTTTGTTCGCTGCTTTTAAAAGCCGCCCGCGGCGCGTGAGATGCGCGCGGCTCGCCAGGGCGACTTTGTGGCAAAGTCGATTCGATCGGTGCGGCAGCGCGGCGGCAGTAAATGTGAGAGGCCGTTTCGCCTGTCATTGTTTCGGTCTGCTTGCCTCGTCCGCGCCGCGCGCCCGCCGCTCTGTGCTACTGCGTGTGTGGCGCGCGCGGCGCATAGCGCAGCGCTGGAAGCGCGCGGCGGCAGCAGGCAGCCGGAGGGTTGGGCTGGGTGCGCCGTTGTAAGAGGAAAATGGAAGTTCGCTCTCTTCTTCTCTGCTCGTTTTTTGAGCGACGACTCTGTACCGAGCAAAGCATTCTGCAGAAACACAGAGGGAGAGAGGAAAGCGAGCTTGCGCGCCCCTCACACACACACACACACACACACACACACACACACACACACACACACACACAAACGGTTTGTGGGGCGACGCCTGGCGCCGCGACGCGCTCAGTAGGAGCGGCAGTATAAGGCACCCACCATGCCAGAGGAGACTCAACCCTTTGGCTCTCTCCTCCTCTCCCTCCTCCCTCCCGCCCCTCCCCCTCCTCGCTCTGCCCGGCAATGCGGGTAGAAATGCCATTCTTATTCGCGCTCAGCCAAAGGGGCGCGCGCGCGGCGGCGGTGCGCGCCGTGAGACAACCTGCGGGGAAGAGAAAGGGGCGAAAGGGAATTTTTATACCTCCCCTCTCCCCCATCCCCTCGCCTCGCTCCTCACCACCGCCACCACTACTCTCTCTCTCCCACTTTCGTCTCGTCTCGTCTCTCTCCCTCACCTCCGCTTCCCCTGCTTCCGAGTCCCAAGTGCTGCTGGAATTGCCTATCTTGAAGCCGTGAGAGGGCATTATGTGTGTGCGCGCGAGCAAAGGGCCGCGCTGACAGGTAGGGAGTATAGAGTACACTGCTTAAAAGGGAAGTGTTGAGGAGGAGGTCAGAAGAAATGACGAGGAAAACTCGACGAGAAAGTGTTATTACGTGTGCGACGCTTGTTGCTTGGCTGTTGGCCAATCGCTGCGTGACTCTCGAGTGTTTATGACTAAGCAGCAGAGGCTGCGGCGGTGTCATCAGCGCCGTTAAGTGCGACATCCATCACTGCCTGCGCCTTGTGGCGCGCGCGCGCCTGTGTTGCCATAGGCCCGAGCAGGAGCGTAGGTGTCGTGTCGTGGCGGGGCGTGGCTTAACGCTGCCGCCGGAGGAGATGGTTCTGTCGCCGGGCTGGAATGCAATTAAATGTGCATATGCCGCCCCCTCGTTGGTTTAGTGCCGCCCCCGCCGCCCCCACCGCCTCTCCTCCGCACACGGCTGCTTGATGTCGCTTATCACGAGGAGGAGGCTACATCGGGACAGTGCACACTCAAAAGGACGGCGTGCTCTTGATAGGAGGGTTTTGGGGCAGTCCCCAAGACTGTCTCTACCAGAAAATGTTAAAGTAAAGTGTGAAAAGTCTAGAATGATATGTTCGTTTCCAAGCAGTTGCTGGCAAATTAGGGTTTTTCACTGAAAGTAGACGGGTATGTAAACTGAGCTCCATTCATGCTGCTCTTGGTCTCGCGCATAGCACTGGGGCGAGCAATTTATTTTCCATTCCTTTGTCTTCTCTAGATCGCGATTATTCTTGCAGTAACTAAACCCGGCTGTGTTGTGTGAGCGTGGTGGTGGTGCGGTGAGCAGAGCTCCGCGGCGCCGTGCCGTGCCGTGTGCTCCTGCTCCACGCCCCAGGACTACTTGGGGACTTGTGTGCCTAATCCGCGCCGCCGCCGGAGCGCACGGCTGTCGGAGTGAAACGCCCGCGGAGGATGATGGTGACTCTCTCGTCGTCCTGCCCCCCACAGCAGCTCGCGAACATTCTTACACACACACACACACACGCGCGCGCGCGCACTCAAATACGCAGATTCGCTGCCCCAATTTCCGGTCGCAGCGCTGTGTCCGGCGGCGGCGGGGCTTCGAGAGCGGAAGCTGTCGTGGTGGTTGGGGGGCGCGCGGGATGGCCCCTCGAAGCCAACGACGACGGCCAGCAGCGGACCGACCCTTGGGTGGTGCGGGATGGACGAGGTCGGGGCGGAGGCGGGTTGAAAGTGGTCGGGGAGCATTAGTAGGAAGGTGGTGTCGGGGCGGACCAAAGGCGCCGCCAGTCACGGCTGCGCCGCATTACTGCCAATTGAATGTCAATCCGAATGCGGCACCGGGCCCGGGGCCCCGTCAGGTCCCGCCGGGGGGTAATGGCAGGTGGCGACAATGAGCGGTAATGTAATTGGCGCCTTTGGGGAGCGCGCACAAGTACGGCGCGACGAGGCGGGGCGCGGCACGGTGTGCACAGCCAAAGTAACGGCGTGGGGTCGAGGTGCAGTGCTTTGCGCGCTGGGGTTGCTGCGCCGCGGTGGGGTACTTCTGAACTGTTTTGTAGCACATGGGGGGAAAGGTCGAAAGCAAGCAAGCAAGCAGGCGGGGGGTTGAGGGCGGCGCTCAGGGATCGGAACTCGCCCTGCCCCGCCCGGCCAAGAAGCAGCCCGTCGTGTTGTCCAAAACTTTGTTCCTTTCCCCGTTAAGCTCATTTCCAGCCTCGTCGTCGTCGTGCTCTTCTTGGTGGGCCGTCCTGTTTGCGCGCGCCAACTTTGCGGACAACCACCTTTTTGGAGGATGGGGTCGGGGCGTGTCGGGCGGGTGTCGTGGCCGGCGCACTCTAGCAAGCAATCGTGTCGCCTCCTTGGCCCTTTGGCTGCCCTTTGCCGCCTCGGCAAGCCCTGCCTGAGTGTCCGGCAGCACGGAAGGACGAATATGTTTCTGTATGGTCTGGCGAAGGAGTCAGTAGATCCAAGCCGACTAAACTACCTGCGTACTTTTCTACCTCGTCTTCAAAAGACACGTGTACACTGTTTTTATTCTTTTTCTTTTGACCGCCTCGATCAGTGCTCGTTTACGTCTTTGTGTTTAGCGCCGGACCACGTTTCGCACAAACAGACTGCATTATACATCGCAGATCACTTGTCCTCTTTGGGTCGTGTTGCAGAGTCCCGTAAAACTTGTATGTTCGTCGTGAACTGCGGCCGATAGGATAAATAACTAAACGGACGTGTATAGCTGGGCCGGACCTGTTCTTACTTGAAACTCACCCAGAAAAATCGTTTCTTGTTTCAAGTAAATTTTTCCATGTTTCAAGTGCAGGCTGGCACAAGATCAAATTTACTCTTGAAACATGCTTAAATTTTCTTTCGAATAAGAGAAAAATCTTATTTCAAATACAAAATTGACTTGTTTCAATGGTGAATTTCATCTTGTGTCAGCTTGCACTTGAATCAAGAAACTATTTTTCTGGGTGCACCAAAACAAGCTATGCCAGGTCGACGGACAACGTCACTATATTGGAGTGTTCCGAACGCTTATGGGCCACTTAAAATGAGTATCAACCATAGTTATTCTTTATCCATCACTGAGTATGTTCACATCCCTCCGAATAGGCTCTATGGAACAACTCGCGGAACAACTAGTGAGAACTTTGTCCTGCAGTGAGCGTTGTCCTAGATCACAGCGTTGGTTCCGGGCACGAGGCGAGGCCCGCTTGCTGCGTATTCGCAAGCAGAATTTCCTTCCTCCACCGGGCGCCTTTTGCGCTGCTCACTTTCCATCCCAGCAGCTGCCGGAAAATGGACACCACCGTGTATGCCCGGAACACACACGCTTGGTAGCTTGGGGGCGCCCGCTGCCGCTACCTGCCGCCGCCTGCTGCCTCGCCATCCAACTCACTTGCATCCTGCGAAAGGCAGCGGAAAATACAGTGCTTTCAAGTCAGTGTGTAGTACAGTGCGAGGGGTGGGGGGAGTGCGGCTGATGTCAATGTCGGGGGGCGCGGGGAGGAGATTGTCAAGCTCTTGACTGTGACATGTCCCCCGCCCCCTGTCTCCCTCAACTCGCTCTCTTTCTCTCTCGCTCTCTCTCTCCCGTGTGCTCTCCCTCGTGGGGGCACCC
>NW_026267353.1:254872-258851 GCF_000697945.3 Frankliniella occidentalis | reverse complement strand
TTTCCCTTCCCCCCACCAGCCGCCTATTTCCTCCGGCGCCGCCGTGCCTGTTATCTTATTGGCATCGGGGCGTGATTGGTTATTTAGATCCAGTGATGAGACGATGCCCATATATTTTTTCTGCCTTCCTTCTTTCGCTCTGTTCTTCCTTCTGCGCATCCCCCCCCTCACTTATAAAATGTCCGTAACAACCAATCACAGTCTGAAGGATGTTCATGAGTGACCTCCCCAAGAGCTAGCTCTCAAACAGAACTGCTCAAAATCTGCTCATGCTTCTCGCGTGACTCAGTCGTCACACACATTTAATGGGAGGGTTTTCTTTCCTTTTTTGGTCTGTCAGCAGGCACTCTGTCGGCCATTTTGCAGGTCACCCACTTTCTGCTCGGCGCGCGCAGCGGCAGAGTGGTTGGGCAAGGACGGACGCCGTGGGGCCTGGAGAATGAAACACGCCCTCACGCACGCGCGCGCGGCTGTGCGTGGGGGCATTTTGTGTGACGTGGCCGCGGAGCGCCGCGGAGATTCGTGGCCAGGACGTGCGTTCCTGATCTTGCTGACGCGCTACTGGTCGTCGTCGTCGTCCGCAGCTAGAGAGCCGCTCTTTCTTGCCACACTCACCCTCGACCTGCTTTTTTCTCTCTTTCCCACCTCTCTCTCTCTCTCTCTCTCTCTCTCTCTCTCTCTCTCTCTCACTCTCTCTCGCCGGCGCTGCTGATAACCGACCCCCACGGTCGAATATTTTGGCCCCCGTTGGGTCCCGGGGCGGCGCGGCGGGTGCTGAGCCCGGCCGGCTGAGCTATTCCGCTCTCTATCTCTCTCTCTCGCTCCCCCTGAGTTATTCTCCGCACATTTAGCATGGCGAGCTGCTCTCCTCCATCTCGCTCAGCCCGGCGCAGCCCGGCGGAGCCGCCCCGCCCCTCGCATAAAGGACGCGCTGGAATAACTTTTCTGGCCGTGGGCCGGGCCTCGCTGCGCCAGGTGCGTACGGAGCGGGGCCGGGCGCGGCGGAGCGGAGCGCCCGTAGGGTAGGCCGCACGCCGACACGCCGGCGCGACGGGCCTGCCTGCCCCGCAGGCGCTCGGCCCAGCCAGCCAGCCGGCTGCGGCGTTGCGCTGGCTTGCGCGGACTTGAGCCGACTTTCTCTCCCCGCCCTGCCCCGCCCCCATCTCTCACTCTCTTTCCAACCCTCCCTCCCGCTCCTTCTGGGTCACGTTGTCACGTGACTATATAAATTGCTTATCGTGTTTGCATACGCGCGCTCCCCTATGGCCCGCACGAGAGGTCGTTTTTACGCTCTTCATTCCGCGTCGCCGCTTTTGTAGGCGCAGGACGACTCCCCGAGAAACTCGCCGCGCCTTCTCTTATTTAAACATCAAACTCTCAATTTTTTTCGCCACCGGCCTTTTCTCTTTTCTTTCGCTGTGCCGCTTCGGCCGTTCCGCTGCTCCTCCCCGGTCCCCGGCAGATTGCAGACACTCAGTCGGCATGATTCGGCCATCCCGTGCTTTATCGGGCGGGGGATGACGTCCGGCCGCGCCGTCACCCGCGCGTGGGCCGGGGCGACGATGGTCATCACGGTGATGGTGACGGAATCCCTCCCATGTGATACGGGCGGTAATCCCCCACCCGCCCCTATAAGGCCCCCCTCCTGCTCGCAGACTGGCGCAGACTTTATTCGACTATTTTCGCCTGGTGGGCCCGCCGTGGACCTTTGCCTCCTTTGGCTCGTTCTCCGTGATGACGTGGAGTTGTAGAGGACGTCGATGACCGCGGCGGCGGGCGCGGCTTCCTGCTGCAATATACATGAGGCAGGAGAGGACGTGTTCACTGCCACTACTCTGACAAACAGAACAGTGGTGGGGATGGGAACGCCCCACTGTCGTAACAGTCCACACTGTAAGTGAAGCGTTGTGATGACACTCGCACATTGTCATTTGATGAAAATCCTATTCTGATTGGATTCGTTTCCTTCTTGGGGCAATGGGCAATACTTGTCGCGACTACGGGATCTTCCCATAGGCCGTCCTGTTGGTGGTTACGCGTTGGTTTTTTCACGTTTTTCCTTTTACTTGTCGCGGTAGACTGGATGGACAACGAAGGGACATTATTTTGGCATGAGAGTAGGGACATGTCATTAATCACGTCTCGTGCCCGGAGGTGAGCAAGGGTTACCTGAGACCTCCATGACAGCAGCGCACGACACCGCTGCTGCCAGCAACCACTAATCCCCCTTGGAAGATGTGCTCTAATTCTCGGTGCCATGGGGATTTGGTGAAGGGGCGCCGAGTAGAGGGAGGACGGGAGCGGAGGGAGGGGAGGATGGGGGGAGAAGTTTCGCAGAAGGGATGAGGCTGGATGAGTTTGCTATTGGACGGTGGCCCGGCTCGTTTGGACCTCTTAGTCCGTCCATGATGATATATATTTCCCCCGCTCGGGCTTGGGCCCCACTTTTATTCAGGGACGGCGGTGCCTGATGCAGCCGCGTTGCAGCTGCAGAGAGATATTGCATCTGGGCAGCACGGTTATTGCGGGGGACACTGTGGGCCGTGTGGCTTAAACCTCGGGTGGGCGGGCAGCCACGCTGCGCCACGCCAGCCCACTTGAAACTTACTTAAATACTTGAAGTTGGGAAGTCGGTCCGTGCGGCCAAGCAGGTGTTTTGTGCGGGGGAAGGGGGGGAGAAGGGAGCGAGGGAGAAGTTGGGGTTAGTGTTGTGCCTGCAGCTGAAGGGGTTGGGGTTCAGTCAGAACGCCACATGACAAACTATTTGTATTTCAAGTTGATTTGTTCGTACTTTTTTACTTTTTGATAAAATTACTTTTACTGTGAAAAATAGTCGTAGGTTTACGAGTAAATTTTCCATGATGTGTGACGTAAAATTGCAATTTGAAATTGTAAATTTACAAACACTTCGTATCGCCTTGAAATTGATCTAAAAAGCAAGGAACACATTTCGAAAATAAAAATTACCACGAATTTTGTAATATTTTTCATTGTATTAGTGAGAAAACCTGTCAATTATTGAACAATTTGTTTTTGTCGAGATGAGGAAAGAGGGCATGCAGCAGAAGAAGGACGCAGAGTAGGCGAGTGGGTGGAGAAGGAAGAGGCGAAGCCAAGCCTGATCCGGCTGCTCGCAAGTTATGCATGCATAGAAGGGCCCGGGCTGGCCCGGGGCTGGCTGGATAGCGAGCTAGGGTGTGGGAAAGGGCCGACTGGCTGGCTTGGCTGGAGAAATTCGATTCAGTGACTGGACCGAACGGGCGAGCCTGTCGGGCCGCGCTGTGAGTTACGGCCCGGAACAAGAGACAACGCCCAATTTAGGCGCGTCGACTCCATATTTTACGCTCGTCTCATCCCGGGCCGGCCGGGGGGGCCAATCTGTGTAATAATGATGGTAATATCCCCGCGACTTCGATATTTTTCGCTCCCGCGGCCCGCGCGGCGGCAGCGGTGATTTCCAACGCCGTCTTCGGCCAGAGCTTCCCTCGCTCCACTCCCGGCGTTAGGCGGGGCGGGGGAGAAAAATGAGTAATAATAAGACCTCAAAGGAGAGACGGGGACCAAATGAGAATCGTCCTGCGCTGCCGAAGCGCGGTGCGCTCCTGCGAGGTAGGAAAGGGGTTTCGTTTTTATAATTCTCTATCATGGCTTAATCTCGTCCCCGGAGCGCCCGGCGATAGTAACTTATTTACCGTTGGCGCTCGTAGCGCTCAGCTCTCAGTGAAGCAGTGAAAATTCGGTAATGGTGGGGTTATTATCATGGCAACGCGGGCGGGGCGGCCCCTGCTGCGGCGCCGTCGTGTGGGAGGGCTGGAGGGGGCAGGTTGAAGGGCAGCCATGCCGGCTGAAGGCTATTGTTTCCGACGTGTATTTTGTAAATGCGCGTTTCGCCGGGTCTCGCGACGCTTTTAACAGTTGCCCCTCTTTCCGCCCTCCCTTTGTCCCTCCCCGCCTTTGCCCCTGTCCTATCCCCCTTGCT
>NW_026267353.1:243712-244757 GCF_000697945.3 Frankliniella occidentalis | reverse complement strand
GGGGGGGGGTCTGGCGGGATTCATCGCGTTAACCGGACCAGTGAGTAGAGGGGAGAGGCAGGGGATGAGACTGCCTGCTGCCGCTGCCGTCCTATACGGTCGCCCGGCCCCCTCCCTCTGCTCTCCCCCCGCTGTCCGCGTCACCCCCGATCGAATTTATTTCGCCAAAGGGACGCTCTTCTCTCTCTCTCTCTCTCTCGCTCACTCACTTCCTCTTTATACCTCGGTTGCGAGAGAGCCAAGCTGTTCGCCGCACTCTGCACCCGGCGGCAGCTAGCCGCCCCACCGGCACCGACACTGCGTTAAATAAAGCCCAACGATTGGCGCGTAACGTGTGAATATATATATATGTGTGTGTGTGTGTGTGTTCGCGTGCGTGTGTGCAAGGCAGGGGAGTGAGTCGCGTGACGTCGCGCACACAGTCAATAAATCAACACGCTGCCGCATTAGCGCCGCCTAATTGCTCCTGCCTTGGCTTTGACGGCGCGACAGGTATAGAGGAGAAGCTGGCTGCTGTGGCGCTGATGACAGCGTGATGCTGCTGCGGCGGTAACGTGAGCGCCCGTGTAAAAAAAATTTCCGGAAATTGACCCAAACTCGTCCGAAACTCGTCTGAACTTTTCGGACGACTTTGGTACAGTTTTCTGACTGCTCTAAGACGACGTTCGGACGTATGGATACCGTTTCGGGCGTCTCAAAGTCATCCGAAATTCGTCAAACTGTGTCGGAATCTCGTCCTAATAGTGATCGCTTTTTGGAGGAGTTTCGGACGAGCGTCATCATGGACCATAAGGAAAACATGAAAACGGGACCGGCCGGCGAGTGGAGTCGAACCACCAGCCTCTCGCTCACGAGTCGGTCGCTTAGCACGCTTGGCCAGAGCGCACCTGCCTCTGGTGCCGAGAGCATCGCCACCACATTGCAGTCTCCGGCACTCTGAGCATCGTCTGCTGATGGCCATCCATGTAGAGATTGGTGGCGATGCTCTCGGCACCAGAGGCAGGTGCGCTCTGGCCAAGCGTGCTAAGCGACCGACTCGTGAGCG
>NW_026267353.1:240998-243662 GCF_000697945.3 Frankliniella occidentalis | reverse complement strand
GACGGGGTCGTCACCCCCTCCCCCTTTCCCATCCCCCACCATTCACCCTTCGCTCTGACCAGGGCAGTATGGCGCTAGGTCACGCAATGCCACCCCCCCCTCCTTCTATTTCTTCCTCTCGTGCCATTTTACATAGTCTTTGGATAACTCCGAAATTTCCCCATTTCACTCGACCCTCTCTGATTTCTCTTCTGGTGTGGTGGGTTTATCTTTTCGGCTTCCTAAAATTAAATTCTTCCCGCCCGGAAATTAGCACATACTATTGCTTTCCCCCTCTCTCTCGTTTATTTCGGTCTCGCAGCGAGTGGAGCTCGGCGGCGGGCTGGCATGTGACTGGCTAAAAGGATGTGTCCATGCGATGTGTCTGTCCGCTCGCTGCAGTCGTAACGCCCCGAAAATGTTTTCGCACTGGCTGGAGCCAATTTGCATGTCCTTATGCAGATGGGCCGCCGCTATGCGGGGCGAACGGCGTGCCGAGCGGGAGGAGCGCCGGCTCTTAAGTCACGTACTTTTTACGTTTATCCGGGCGGGAATTAGAGATGGATGGCTAGATGGATGGCGGAGGTGGCGGTGCTTGGCGCGGAGGCGGTGCGCGGAGGCGGTGCGCGGGGCGCGGCCGTCTTGTCTTGTCTTGATGGCGAGCAGACTATTAGGCAAATGAAGGGACTAGTTGCGGAATCAACCCCGTCGGGGGCCCGGGCTCCTGCTCGGGCGCCCTTGGCGTCGTTATGACACGGCCATCAGGAAAGTGGACTGCATAATTATAACAAAGCCTCTCTGGGCAGCAGCAGCCTCGGGGGCGGCGGCGCGGCGTCTAGTCCTTTGCGAGAGTTTCTTACTCTCTTTTTAGCGACTGAGCACAGTAGTAGCAAGTGAGACTGCTGCGCGGTATTTAAGTCGCTTGGATTAGTCGGCCGTATCGTAGTAGTTCGCGTTATTCTGGCTGCGCCGGTCGACGTTGTCGGGCCGAGCGTAGTGCGCTGCTACTGCTGCTGCTGCGGCTTAACCATTAAAATTTCATCAGCGAAACCGAACGAACTGCTCTGCAATTGAAACCAAGCGCTATGGCGGCGCTCCTCCTACGCCCCCTCTCCGCCACTATCCCTGCCCCCCCTCCACCCTCCCTACCTCTCCCTCTCTCTCTCTCCGGCCCGCGGAGCTCGCCGCTGGCCGACCGATTTCCAACACATTCATGCATACGTGCGGCGCGTCAGTTATCCAATATCTATGGGTGGGTGCCTAGCGGGGTTGGGCCCGTTCCCCCTGCCGGCCACGCCACGCCCCGCTACGCCCCACTACGCTCCGCCACGCTCCGCCCCCCTTACCTTTCCCGCGGTGCGCGGCCCGCACCTCCCTCCCTCCCTCCCTCCATACGGGCACACATTTATTACATATGCACGTGTCGGCAAATGATCCATGGCCCTGACCCTGCGCCACCGCCTGGTTCTCCTCCGGAATTCTGGGAGCGCGCGAGAATTCAAAATCTTCCTCTCCCCCCCCCCTCTCTCTCTCTCTCTCTCTCTCTCTCTCTCTCTCTCTCTCTGGGGTGCGGCGCGTCCCGGACGGCCATTTACCGCCGAACACAACGTGACGATAGCCGCGTGGGGAGAGGAGCTCTGGAGGAAGGCGCAAGGCGCGTCGATTTTTGTTGTTTTTTTTTGTTTTTTTTTTTTTGCCGCGAGTTATGTCGTGAAGAAGGGCGGCGCGGTGGTGGGATGAGGTGGCGGGGCTCATAAAGATGGAAACGTGTTCGCCTTGTCGTGCCGCCCGATACGGTCTGCTCTGCTGCTCTGCTCTGCAGTGCGCGCGCTGCGTGACGTGAAACGCAGATCGCTTGCCGCGGTGCGAGCGGGCCGCGCGCTGCTGCTACCAAACAACAACGATAACAACAACATCAAGAACGATCGCAAACACAACAAAATAAAAGCACGTCGGATACACACTCCCTCTCGTTGCGGAAGTGCCAACCGGACTAGTGGGTCTCCTGCGCTGCGCGTCGTGAGTTTGAGTGGCAGCGTGTTGGGTATACGATAAAGGCCGGCCACAAATTATTGCGACATTTTCGTGACGTTGGGTAGTTGTTTTTTTTTTTTTTTTTGTTTCCCTTACGCGGCATTGTATTTGCAGTCAAGGCGTTGGCTGCACTAGACAGGCCATGATAAAGTAACGTTAAAATGATTCCAGTTTTTTTTCGTAGTCCTAATTGACAGTATCAGGTCGCTTGTCAACTGTATGAGAACCCCTCTATTTATGCACTGGCCCCCTACATTACACATGACGCAGTTGACGTTCGATCCTGCTGCGCAAGTTGCTGACGTCACGCCTCGGGCTCTCTGGACCGGGGGAGACTGCGGTGGCGCCGGCGCAGGGGTGGCGTCGTCGTCGTCGTCGGTCTGACTCACTATAGGAGGGTGAGCGACGGGGCATACCCCCGCCCCGCGACACTACTGTGTGTGCCTTGCGGTGTATCGTAGTGCTTGCGTGTGTGTGTGTTGCTTCTGTTCAAAGGGCGCCCAGGCTCAGCCCTGCTGCGCAGCCCCTGGCCAGTGTAATCGCCCCAAAGCACCGGGCTGAGCCCATTAATTCCCTCTCGCTGAATTGAGCAAAAGCAGGTCCGTCCTCCGCTGCTGCTGCGCGACGCACTGCCCCGCCCCGCCCCGCCCC
>NW_026267353.1:228666-233213 GCF_000697945.3 Frankliniella occidentalis | reverse complement strand
TGCAGGCATTTTGGGTATTTTGCACTATGACTAGAGTTTTGGTCCTAGATTGTCATCTCAAGTGTCTCCGGATGCAGAATGGACCAAGGAACAAGAACATGCCATCGGAATGTCTCTACGACCCATAGTTTTTGAGATATTGTCAAAAATAGCGAAATTTCATTCACCCCGATCACCCCAAAAAAGTTTCTGACCCATTTTCCCCAAGAAATTTTTGAAATTTCGCTATTTTTGACAATATCTCAAAAACTATGGGTCGTAGAGACATTCCGATGGCATATTCTTGTTCCTTGGTCCATTCTGCATCCGGAGACACTTGAGATGACAATCTAGGACCAAAACTCTAGTCATAGTGCAAAATACCCAAAATGCCTGCATAACCACTAATTTGCCCACAGTTCCGGAAGTAAATTTTTCTCGGCCAAACGCTTCCTGGCCTTTTTTTCAATTCAATTGAGGAACATGTCCACCAAATATCAGCCAAATCGGACGAGGTCGTAGGCACGAGCTGTCTTTCTTAAATAAATCCACTCTTTGTGTCCAAGTCGATACGCAGTACTTGTAAATTTTTCAATTTTGAATTTTAATTCTACGACACCTTCCATTTAAATTTTTCACAGAGTGCATCCTAAACGATCAAACCATACGCGATGGCCATAAGAAAGTCAGCTGGAACGAAGGAAAACGTCTCCCAGCGTTGGCTTGTCGCTCCTCCCAGATCTCCCTCTGAGCTGGTCGCTTAATCACTTGGCGCGCTGCTTGCTCTGCTCGTTACTTGTGTGTGTGCGCCGCGATGACGATGACGAGGACGGGTCTTCCTCCTCACTCTCCTCCTCGTCTGAAGCGCGCGCGCGCTCTGCCGTGGCGTGGCGCGCCGCCTCTTTTGGGGGGATGTTTCTCTTTCATTTCGCGCGCGCTGGACGGCCGCCGCCGCCGTCTTGGCTCGGGGCCCCGAGGGGTGAGTGCTGCTTCTGCTGCCGCTGCTGTACTGCTGCTGCTGCTGTACTGCTGCTGCTGCTCCTGCTCCTGCTACTGCTGCTGCTGCTGCTGCTGCTGCTGCTGCTGCTGCTGCTGCTGCTTTCTCCCGGAATCCCCTCCTCAATGAATCGACCGCGCGGGCGTGGAGCTGATTCAGGGTAACCCGGACATGAGCAGCGCCGGACCAGACCGCGCCTTCAAAGCTCCCGTCGTTGAGGAGGAGCAGGAAGAGCGGCTGGACCGCACCTGCTCCCTCCGCAGCCGGTCGGTTTCTCCCCGTTCGGTCTGTCTGTGTGTCTGTGTGTCTGTTTGTCTGTTTGTCTGTCTGTCTGTCCGTGTGTCTGTCTGCTCCGCGAGCGCCGTCTCCTGCCTGGTCCAGTTAGGCGGCCCGGATTTATCCCGGTGCTTCCGCACAGACCCTGACCACTAACTGAACTGCGCCCGCCGAGCCATACCGCTGCTGCCCGCTTCTCTGGCCGTAACGTAACTGACCGGTGTTTGGCCTCGTGTTTGCACCTACCTCGGCCCCCCGCCGAGCGGCGACAGGTGGGCTGCGTTCGGAAACACCTTTGCGCACACACACTGGCCACTCGAAACGGGCAGAGTGCTGGTGGTGGGCCAGCCGAGCGGCAGTGCGCTTGTTTGGCTGAGCGGCCCGGGCCGGACCCGTGCTGTGGTGGGCCGTCACCACTCTGTCCGCACCGGCCTGCACACCACGGCCGGGCCGACTGCCCTTTCTCGCCCCTCCAGCCTGTTATTTAGCTCACACCTCATGTCGTTGTTTAAATCGGCACGCCGACGGAAAATTGTTGAACACATTTGAAAAACAGGTGTTTTGTCTTCCAGAGTCAAATTTTCAGTCAAAGTCCTCGAGTGGATTTGCGTTATCTGCAATCGATGTTAAAGAAAGAAATCTTGATGAGACTGCAATGTTACTTATTTTTGAAGATTTCTTTTTATTTTTGACTTTTTGAGTGTCACTTTGTTAAGAGAGAGCCACCAAAATGAAAACTTTGAAAAAATTTGTGGCATCTAAAACGCAGCGTTTTGAGTTGTGGACAGTGTATGCCGCCGGCTCGGTCCTGTCCGTAGTACGCTAGGCGCGTTCTTCCCTTCCCCTCCCGCCCGGGGTATTGATTGCCAGCGCAGTGATGCCCCACCCCTCCCCACGTGGTCTCCCCCTCCCCGCTCCGCCCCTACCCTCCGCCCGCCCGCACGCCCCGAGCCGCCCCGCGTCGAGCCGCTACGCCCCTCTCCGTGACACCGGCTCAACCCTCCGGTGCTGCCAACCCTGACCGTCAAACGCGCGCGCCGAAAATCCCCTACCTTCCGTTGTAATCATGTGATTATACATACTAACGGAGGAATTTCTCTTTTACCTGCTTACGTATTTTTTACTGGATGGCCCGATGCACGTTTCTTGTCGTAAATTCAGTTCGGGTCATCATAAAACTATATTTAAGATAAATTTTTGTGATGTTTTTGCAAACGCTAGAGGTGTTAAGTGCAACTCATTGCTTAAAAGAACAAAACGCCCGATTTTTAGGACTTGCACTTGCAGCCTCACATCCCTCTAATGAAATGGCACATGATGGGAGGAAGGCTGGACTAGGGGTCCGTGACAAATCCAGTGAGCGTAGCGTCAGCGTCCGACTCTCACCGCTCGGCTCGCTCTTGGCGTGGGGTATCGCCGAGGGGGTTGGCACCACCGACCCCACCCTCGCGACAGTTAGGCCCCTAGCGCGACTGGTGGCGCCCCCCGCGGAGGGTGGCGAGAAAGGGCGGTGTCGGTGGAACAGGGCGTTGGGTGGTTGGATCCGCCGCCGTTGGGTGGCGCCACGGGTGGCGCCGCGGCGACGGCGCAGCGCTCCGACCGTTGGGGGCGCGTTTGCCGGGGCGTCTCTTCCAGGACGCTACGCGACGGCCGCTAGATGGCGCGAGCTGGATTCGACTCCTTGGTCGTGCCCGCCGTCCGTCCTTCCAGTCCGGTCCGACGTCTGTCCGTTGGCCGGGTGCTTTCTGATGTAAAAGGGACTTTTTAAGGACCGCCTGTGTGCAACATTGTGCGCGGCCTTCCCCTTTTACACACGCTCGGCCCGCCT
The DNA here is from genome assembly GCF_000697945.3 of Frankliniella occidentalis. Classification (NCBI taxonomy): domain Eukaryota; kingdom Metazoa; phylum Arthropoda; class Insecta; order Thysanoptera; family Thripidae; genus Frankliniella; species Frankliniella occidentalis. The sequence goes on along the minus strand of NW_026267353.1, from coordinate 230,133 downwards.
GTGTTTCCGGAAACATTGTGTAACATTTTTACGAAATCGTCTGTGAAACGGCGTCGTTGAATATAGTGTACCGCCCTGGAAGGCAAGGTTCACTCGTGTGGTATTTACTTTCGTCAATGTTATCGTCGATATTTGAATAAAAATGGGCGTAGCTGTGAGTCCCTGTTTCACTCCCAATGTGGATTTCTGCTATGTCAAATATTGGCTTAATTATCACCCCCTTAAAGTCCTCAAGTCGGTTCGCCGCAGGAAACGAAGGTCTTAGAGGTCTTTGGTCCTACAACCTTTACCTCCTTGACTTGACCCCCTTTGGCACCGCTCCCTCCTGATTATTATATTTTATATCCTTTCCTATTCCGGTTCAGCTCATTGCAGTAAATGAACCCCGTGACTGCGCAGCGCGCGCGCGTTTCTCATTTATCTCGAGCTGCAAGCCCTCCGCGCGCCTCGCGCTCCCATGACCGGCCGGCGTAATGGTTTCGCGCCGCCCTGCCCGCCCGGCCGGGCCCCCCGGACTCTGCGGCACGCCGTCGCCGTGTGTTTCGTTCGTGACGTCGCTTCAGCCCGCCTTTTATCGCCAGGCCGGAGCAGCAAAGAAGAGGGTGGTGGAGGAAGGGGGGGGGGGGGGGGGGGGGGGGGGGGGGGGGGGTGAACGGCTGGTCATCAAGGGCGGTAATACCCCGAATGGCAGTCGAACTGCGCGCCACGCCACGTCCGAGCCATGTGACCGGCGCGGTTAAACGCGTTTATGACTCGCCGCGGGCGGCATGGAAGGGTGGGCGCAGGTGTGCGATGAGCCCTGCGCGAGGGGTGGGCGACTTGAATTTTTCGTGTACACAGGAGTACGGAGTACACGGAGTACAGTCGGAGAACACTGAGTATTGCCGGTCGGAGCGCGCAGAGTACACCTGGAGTACACCCGGAGTACACCCGGAGTACAGTCGGAGTACGCGGAGAACTTGCGACAAAAACAGCCGGAGTACACGGAGTACAGTCGGAGTACAATCGGAGAACACCTGGAGTACATTTTGGCCTGTACACAGGAGCCGCCCAGTCGTCCACCCCTCGGCCCTGCGGCCGCCCCGGCCTGAGGCAGCGGCCCTCCTGTCCGTCCGCGCGGGGCGCGGGGTCCTTTATAATTCACCGGTGGAAAGTGAAAAGGGCGTAAGTCCTCGGCGGTCTTCGGACTTCCCATTGGACTTACGCCCTTTTCACATTTTTTACCAGCGAATTCCCTAGCGTCCTATATTGCTCATTCTTCTCACCCTCTCCGTCCAATTACGTCCCCACTTTTGCTCTCGGTCTCTCCTCTCTCTGATGGAAATAGTGCGGCAGCAGGTGCACCAATCACGCCACGCTGCAGCGGCCGTACTGCTGCCCTCAATGTGGGGGAAGGGGGGGAGGTGAGGGGCATGCACGGGCCGACTTGCGTGTCGCGGGAGGTGGGGGGCAGTAGGGGGAGGGGCG
>NW_026267353.1:216526-218095 GCF_000697945.3 Frankliniella occidentalis | reverse complement strand
CTCTGTCTGGCTACAGAGGGGGTTGCTGCCTCCGGTCAAGCGAGAGTGTGCCCTCGCATTTTCGAGCGTTTACCGTACTCTGTGCCCTGCCCGCCCAGCTGCGCCACGCTCTACAGAGGATGGCGCCGGCGTCGTTTCCCTGCCCTGACCCCCGTCGGCAGCGTGCACGCATCCGTCGCCAGTGCCCGATGCGCCGTAGGCCGGACTGGGCTGGGCAAGGTTGGCATAGAGAATTAAAGAGAGCTAAATGGGTCGAAAAGGGGTAGATTGTGATACATCTGGGGACACCTACCGACTACACAACACGACTACAAATATTCGCAGTCGACGGCGTACTCAGCGTAAGCTAGGTTGGACGTCGACTGACGCGCTGGTCGCTGGTGTGACGTGAAGTGCAATCCCCGACCCCCCCCTTAGCGTCTCACTGCTGCTGTTATCCGTTGCGATCAGCCTTACCCCCCTCGCCCTGATCTGGACCCTCCGCAGGGCTCTCTCCCTCCGAGGGCTTAGGGGCTGGTCCACCTGGGCCGGCACCGGCCCCCGCCGGGCTCTGCCGCTCGGACAGCGGCACCTGCCCTCCTGTTATATGATACTGGCCCCTCTCTCCCTCTGAGAACGATGTCATCATTTTGCGCCGAAAATGAATGTCATTATTTGAGAAAATAAGGGCGCGGGAAGGGGCGCGCGGAAAGGTCTCCGTCGTTATTTTCGCTCCCCTCCCTCTCCGCTGCGAAGGCACGAGGGCGCTCGTCGTTGTCGCTGGACCCGGGTCCGTAGTCCGCGCAAAGGAAAGGGCGAGCCCCCGCACCTCGCCGTGCCCGAATTAATTGGACAAATGTTTTGATTTTATGGACCGCGTGTGCGTGTGCGTGCGCGCGCAGCCGAGCGTTTTAGGTCCCACGGGCGTCGCGGCATCGCGGGACGGCGTGGGGCTTTGAATCGCCTTGCATTGAAGGAGGCCTGCGCGGGGTCCACCTCCCCCTACCTGCATTCACGAGTGGAGGAATGCCTCGCCCCCGCCCCCTTTTCTTTGTCCCGGTTCGGACCCTGCGCGCGCGGCGCGAGCGCGCGGCGCTTCAAAAGGTGAGGCGCGGTAATGGCCCAGCCGCCGTCGTTATGTTTACTATTTCGATCCCGCCGCATTCTTTTTGTTAGTGCCGCGCGATACTCTTGCAGCTCAGAAATCATTTATACGCGCGGGGGTGGCGTCCCGCCCCGTCCCACCCCGTCCCGCCCGTGGAGCGCCCGCCGGTGTGGCGGATAAAGCAGAAAGAAAGAAAGAGACGGGGAGAAAAAAAAGTGCGCGGGCGCGTTTTGTAAACTTTTTTTTTGTTGTTGCCCGCCTGTCGTTTGTAAACCTGGTTTGAAAATGCAGGCATAGAGGAGGGTGCGTGATATAATTGTCTGTTTTTGTTGTGTGTCGAGCCCGGCGGAGCCCGGCGCTGTGCGCCCCAAAGCGGATGCCGCGGCACGGTCGGTGCGCGGACACTGACCAACCCTTTTGCTCCAGCGGCTTATTGGGTGGGAATGGGCGCGTACCGCTGACCCACGCGCTTCGACGCCCCCCCC
>NW_026267353.1:210513-212171 GCF_000697945.3 Frankliniella occidentalis | reverse complement strand
CCAAGGAAATGTTTTGGCTTATTCATATCTTTTTCTTCTGTTTGGTTCTTGCATTTTTACTGCCATAGGAAACGTACCAACTTCAAAATGTTCGTGAGCGTGGCGTTACGTCGAACGTAATTTCATCTTATTCACTTTTTTGGCGAACAGTGGCGTGTGCACAAAACATGTCGTAGGCTTTAAGTCTCAAAACGAACTGGGAGAAACGGTCCATTTAAAATTTCGAGAGTAATGGGTGAGAGGAAAGTGTTATGCCGGCGACTGTATTTATGTCGTCCTCTGCCCTTTTTCGCTTCCTGTGTTGGCGTCGTCGGCAGCTCCACTAGTCTGCGGGGACCTCGGGGCCGGCCAGCCTGAGGAGGGCCTGGGCCAGGGGGCCGACCCAGGAGGCAGGCGGACTCAGGCCTCCAAATTGTGAGAAGTGGTGTTGACCGTGCAGAGGGTGGGCGGGGGACATGGGGGATCATCTTACCCTGCACACCGCCAGGGCTTCTTGAGCCCTTTTATGATATTGTTGACGATTATCCAATGGCAACATTATCAATTATTATCGCAATGATCCCTTCCCGTGTTCCCCTTTCTTTTAATTTTTTAACCTATTTAATTACCTCGCTCGCTTGTGCCCACACTTGCTGCAGCATGGATTACTACGCGGACTCTTCCGCCCGCAACCGCCTCGACATTTCATTTAGCCGGAAGGGAGGCCCGGGATTTAGAGGGAAAGAGAGTGAGAGGGGGGAGAGCGTGGGGGGGGGGGGGCAAAAGACTCTCCAAGGATTAAGTTTCACCAACCCTTCCCCCCGCCTCCTCCTCTCCGCTTGCGACCTGGGCGGGCCGGGGACCGCCCTCGCGCCTGCGGTCCGCGGGATAGTCCGACCGCTGCTCCGGGGTGTCGTGCGGGTTTGCCTACCCGGACCTCTGCAGGCGGCGACCCTCGGCGTAGTCCGCCCGCCGCGCCGGGATGTCGTCCGGGTCTGCCTACCCGAACCTCGGCAGGCGGCGGCCCTCGGTGTAGGCCGCCCCCTCCCTGTCCCTGAGATGTCGTGCGGGTCTGCCTACCCTGACCTCTGCAGGCGGCAGCCCCCGCCGCCGGCAGCTTGGCTGCGCCGTTGGTATCCTTTTACAAAAATCAGGGGGGGGAGACGAAGGCAGAAACGTGCGTTTCAGTTTGCATTCGACTCCATTTTCGGGATTGAGGTTTTACGAGGTTGGCCTGCAGCGCCCCGCCGCCGCTGCCGCCGCCGCCGCCGCCTACCCTACCTTCGTTACCACCACGTCGCGCGCTTCGGTAATTGGATGAATCTGTCTCTAGAAAGTGTCGCCGGCCGGGCTAAATCCGATTAGCTAACTTTTGAGCTTGTGGCGGGCCGCTGCGCTGCTGCCGCTGCTGGTGTGCCGAGCGCGGGCGGGCGGGCAACCCGAGCTGGCGGCAGCAGTGTCCCTCCCCCCGTCCTGGTGGCGCAGTGGTTGGCACCGTTGGTACCCGGCTGGGCCGCTGTGTACTCGGCGGCACCGGCCCTGTCACGGTAGTCATAGTGCGCGGTGGCTCATCGCTCCCACACACATCCCTGTCTCCGGTGCGGTGTTGCTGTGCCCGCCTAATCCCCAGGATCCGCCCCCCCCCCCTCCACTCCCCCAACCCTCTCACTGGCACTCAG